>NC_066636.1:12234840-12291505 GCF_025201925.1 Gopherus flavomarginatus
TAAACTTAGATCCAAGTGACCTAACCGTAGGGCACCTCACCCTAGCTCCAGGCTCCCCATCAATAAGATCGCTAACCCTAGCTCCAGGGGCCCAACCCTAGGACCCCTAACCCTAGCACCATGAGCCCCACCCCTGGGGCCCCTCACCCAGAGTCCAGGGTCCCTACCTGTGGGGCCCCAACCCTAGCTCCAGATGCCATACGCGTGGGCCCCTAACCCTAGCTCCAGGGACCCGACCCCTGGTACCCCTAACCCTAACTCCACGGGCCACATCCCTGCAGCCTCTAACCGTAGCTTCATGGGCCCAGGCCATGGGACCCCTAACCCTAGCTACAGAGTCCTTACCCGTGGGACCCCGAAACTTAGTTTCATGGGCCCTACCATTGGGTCCCTAACCCTAGCTCCAGGGACTATACCCGTGGGGCCCCTAAACCTAGCTCCAGGGGCCCTACCCGTGGGGTCCCTAACCGTAGCTCCAGGGACTCTACCCATGGGGCCCCTATCTCTAACTCCAGGGGCCTCACCCTTGGGAAACCTCACCCTAGCTCCAGGGGCCCTACTCCTGGAGCCCATAACCCTAGCTTCAGGGGTCATACCCGTGGGGCCCCTAAACCTAGCTCCAGGTGCCCCATCCCTGGGGACCCTAACCCTAGCTTTAGGAACCCTGCTCGTAGGGCCCCAAACTATAGCTCCAGGGGCCCTACCCATTGGGATCCTAACCTTAGCTCCCGGGGCCCTACCCATTGGGCCGCTAACCCTAACTCCTTAGACCCTACCCGTGAGGCCCCTAACCCTAGCTCCAGGGGCCCTAACCGTAAGGTCTCTAACACTTGCTCCGGGGGCCCTATCACTGGGGCCCCTAACTCTAGCTCCAGGGGTCCAACCCGTGGGGCCCCTAACCCTCGCTCCAGGGGCCCTACCAGTGGGACCCCTAACCCTAACTGCAGGGCTCCTACCTGTGGGCCCCTAACCCTAGTTCCAGAGGCCTTACCCGTGAGACCCCTAACCCTAGCTCCAGGGGCCCTACCACTGAGGCTCATATCCCCAGCTCCAGAGGATCTACTCCTAGGGCTCCTAACCCTAGCTCCAAGGATCCTACCCATGGGACCCCTAATGGAAACTCCAGGGGCTCTAACCCTTGGGGCCCTAACCCTACCTCCAGGGGCCCCATCCCTAGTTTCCCTAACCCAGCTATAGGGGCCCTACTCGTGGGGCTTCTTCCCCTAGCTCCAGGGGCCCTACCCGCGGTTCCCCTAACCCTAGCTCCAAGGGCTCTACCCGTGGGACCTTACTCTAGCTCCAGGGGCCGTCCTCGTGGTGCCCCTAACACCAGGTCCAGAGGCCCCACCCCTGGGAACCCTAACCCTAGCTCCAGGGGCCCTACATGTGGGAATCATAATCCTAGTTCCAATGGCCCTACCTATGGGACCCCTAACATTAGCTTCCGGAGCCCTACCCCTTGGGTCCGTTACCAAAGATCCAGGGGCCCTACCCCTTGCGCCACTACCCCTATCTACAGGGGCCTTCTCCGTGGGGCCCCTAACCCAAGCTCCGGGGACCCCACCCCTGCATCCCCTAACCCTAGCTCCAGGGGCCCCATACCTGGGGCTCCTAAACCTAATTCCAAGGGCCCTACCCGTGGGCCCCCTAATGCTTGCTCCAGACACCCTGCCCGTAGGGCCCTTACCTTAGCTAAAGAGGCCCTACCCATGGGGTCCTTAGCCCTAGCTCCATAGACCCCACCCCCCTGGAAACCCAAACACTAGCTCCAGGGGCCTCACGCACGCGAACACTAACCCTAGCTCAAGGGCCAAGTCCCTGGGGCCCCAAATCCAATCTCCAAGGGCCTTAGCCATGCGCCCGCTAACACTAGCAACAGGGGCTCTACGCGTGGAACCACTATCCCAATTTCCAGAGGCCCTACCCATGGGGCCCCTGTCCCTAGCTCCAGTGTCCCAACCCGTGGGACCCCTAACCCTAGGTCCATGGGCTCTACCCCTGGGGCCCCTAACCGTAGCTCCAGGCACCCCACCACTAGGACCCCTATCCCTAGGTCCAGGGCCCACCCCTAGGACCCCTAACCCTAGCACCATGAGCCCCAGCCCTGGGGCCCCTAACCCAAACTCTAGGGTCCCTTCCTGTGGGGCCCCTAACCCTAGCTCCAGAGGCCCTACCCACGCGACCACTAACCCTAGCTATAGGGGCCTTACCCCGTGTCCCCTATCCCTAGCTCCAAGGGCCCCATCCCTATGGCTTCTAACCCTAGCTCCAGGGGCCCAACCCATGGGGATCTAACCCTAGCTACAGAGTCCTTACCCGTGGGACCCCCAAACCTAGCTCCAGGGGCCCTACCATTGGGGCCCCTAACCCTAGCTGCAGGGGCCATACCCGTCGGGCCCCTAAACCTATCTCCAGGCGCCCCACCCCTGGGACCCTTTACCCTAGCTTCAGGGGCCCCATCCCTGGGGCCCTTAACCCTAGTTCCAGGGGCCCTACCCATGGGGCTCCTATCCCTAGCTTCAGGGACCCCACCCGTTGGGCCCCTAACCCTAGCTCCAAAGGCCCTACTTTTGTGACCCCTATCCCTAGCTCCAGGAGGCATACCCCTTGGGCCCACAGTCCTAGCTCCAGGAACCGTACTCGTGGGGCCCCCATCCCTAGTGTTAGGCCTGAATAAAGATATTGCAGACAAAACCAGGTATGCCAACCTGACCAAAGTCAGGCTAACAGAGGTTTTTGGGTAATTCCTGAGTGGAAAACACTGAGAAGCAGCAGCATGTCTCACAAGCGCTGGGAAAAAGTGAGATAAGCGAGAAGCTGCATTCCTGGCATAGTGTTAGGGCAGCTCCTTCGAAGAACTGATAAGAGCCCTAGTTTCCCAGCCTCCTTGTTTTCACTCCCTGGTTTTGTTCGTTGTTTGTTTTTAACTCCCCTACATTTCTAACTTTAGGTATGTATGTATACTAAAGGTGTCTAGTTTCTAGTTGTTAAAAGAAGGGAGTGGGTTGCTCCAGTGAATAATTTATGATGCGACAGAACTGTCTATATAGGCTTATACTAAGATTTAAAGAGTGGGCTGGTTCTCTCGGGAGATGAGCTGCTCTATATTGATGCATGCACTTGTCAATAAAGAGCTTTTGATCGGACCTTGCTGGTGTTGCCTGTCTCTCTCGCGGTCAGACAACTAACTTTGCCATCTGGGGGTTAGAGTCCCTGACACTAGCTCCAGGGGCTCTATCCCTGGGGCCCCTGACCCTATCTCCAGGGGTCCTACCCGTGGGGACCCTAATCCTAGCTCTATGGAACCTCCCCATGGGGCCCCTAGCCTTAGCTCCATGGGCCCTACCCGTGGGGACCTTAACCCTAGCTCCAGGAGCCCCATCCTTGGGGCCCCTAAATCTAGCTCCTCGGCTCCTGCCCGTGGGGCACCTAACCCTAGCTCCTGAGGTCCTACCTGTGGGAGCTCTAACCTTAGCTCCTGGCTTCGTGCCCATTTGACCCATAATCCTAGCTCCAGGGGACCTACCCGTGGGACTCCTAATCTTAGCTCCAGGGGCCTTACCCCTGGGGTGCCTAACCCTACCTTTCAGGGGCCCGACCCGTGGGGCCTCTAACCCTAGTTCCAGGGGCCCCATTGCTGGAACCCCTATCCCTAGCTCCATGGGCCCCATCTCTGGGGCTCCAAACCCTAGCTGCATGGGCCCTACCCCTGGGTCCCCTAACTCTAGCTTCAGGGGCCCTACCAGTGGGACCCCTAACCCTAGTTCCATGGGTCCCACCCCTTGGACCCCTAACCCTTGCTCCAGAGGCCCCATTGCTGGGGATCCAAACCCTTGCTCAAGGTGCCCTGCCCATGGGGCCGCTAACCCTAGCTCCAGGGGCCCCACCCCTAGACACCCGAACACTAGCTCCAGGCACCCCACCCCGGGACCCCCAACCCTTGCTCCTGTGGCCCCGTCCCTGTGGCTCCTAGCCCTAGCTCCAGGGTCCCTACATGTGGGAACCCTAACCCTAGCTCCAACGGCCCTTCCCGTGGGGCCCGTAACCCTAGCTCCAAGGTCCCTTCTCGTGGGACCCTTAACCCTATCTGCAGGCCCTGTACCCCTGGGTAACCTAACCCTAGCTTCAGAGGCCCTACCCATGGGGCCCTTTACCCTAGGTCAAGGGGCCCTATGCATGGGTCCCCCAACCCTAGCTCAAGGGGCCCTATCTCTGGGGCCCCTAAACCTAGCTCCAGGGGCCCTGCCCGTTGGACCCCTTTGCCTAGCTCCAGGGTCCCTTGAAACACTTGGGAAAATGTGTTTGGCTGTTCAGGCATTGGGAGCTCAGCTAAGAATGCAAATGCTTTTCAAAGACTGTGGGGACTGTGGGATCGCTGGAGTCCTCAGTCTCCCCTCCCTCCCTCCATGAACGTCCATTTGATTCTTTGGCTTTCCGTTACGCTTGTCACGCTGCACTGTGCTGAGTCCCGGCTGTGGACTCTGTCTATCATAGCCTGGAGATTTTTTCAAATGCTTTGTCATTTCGTCTTCTGTAACGGAGCTCTGATAGAACAGATTTGTCTCTCCATACAGCGATCAGATCCAGTACCTCCCAGACGGTCCACGCTCGAACTCGTTTTGGGTTTGGGACTGCATCGCCACCTGTGCTGATCAGAGCTCCATGCTGGGCAAACAGGAAATGAAATTCAAAATTCGCGGGGCTTTTCCTGTTTACCTGGCCAGTGCATCCGAGTTCAGATTGCTTTCCAGAGTGGTCACAAGGGTGCACTGTGGGATACCGCCCGGAGGCCAATACTATTGAATTGCGGCCACACTAACCCTAATCCAACATGGCAATACCGATTTCCGTGCTACTCCCCTCGTCGGGGAGGAGTACAGATATCAGTATTAAGAACCCTTTATATCGATATAAAGGGCTTCATTGTGTGGACGGGTGCAGGGTTAATTCGTTTTAATGCTGCTAAATTCGGTTTAAATGCGTAGTGTAGACGAGGCAGAAAGCGGCAGTTTGACCTACAAACAACGACAAAGTTTGTAGGTCAAACTGCCGCTTTCAGTTCAGAGGCCTGATAATAAGATGTTACTAATAACTGATGAAAGAGTTACAAACGACTCAAAACCATACTCAGAACAAACCAAATGGGAACACAGACAACACCATTTTTCTTCGCTGCTCTTCAACCACGATATTCTCCCCATAGGGAGGTCCATCGCTCCTGGGGGTTCAGTGCCACAGTAACAGGGTGATGTGTGCAAGGGATGGAGGAAGCTGCTATTCCATCTCCCTAGTCCAAAAATCAGTTTAATAGCTAGTCCTGAGATAGAGGAAGTATCAGTTATTAAAGTCATAAGAACTAATTTAACATTGTGATTCCAGCCAATGTTAAAATGATCTAACATTCAGGTTAATAGAAACATTTCTAGTCCTCTGCATAGAACGCTCAAATGATGCAAAAATAGCAAGTTTGCTTTAAAAAGTCATAAAAGGGGTGTCATCCAGAAACTGACACTTGGTGAAACGTAAGTCTAGAACACACAATCAGTTTGGGGATTGTGCTCTGCTTCTTAACAATCTGCCCTGAGGTTGCCACTCACAGTCACAAGCTACTCCAGATGGCTGGGACCCCCTCATGGATCAGTAACTGGTTAGCAGCTTGGAAAGAAAAAGTAGGACTAAATAGTCGTTTTTGCAGTGGAAACTGGTAAATAAAAGGCTTCCAAAGTATGAGACGAGGCTACAGACATTAGGGCTGGTCAGTTTAGACAAGACCGTAGAGCACCAGTTCTCAACCAGGTGTCTGCCAAAAGAAACCAGGCTTGACCCACATCCCCAAGCCACCAAGCCTACCTGCCTGCATTGAAGGGGGATAGAAAGGGCACAACAAAAAATTGCAGCATCAATGCAGAAGAGAGAACTCTTCCCCTGCCATTATCAGTAAGGGTTGCCTCACAGCCACTGACTCCCTGAACAGAAATAGCAAAAGTCCAACTACAATTCTACTTCCTTTCCACTACAAGAGATAATGGGTAGGAGCTGCTCTCTTGAGACTGTCCTGCTGCTGCCCAGGCACATGGCAGACAGAGCTGGGCCCGCAAGCTGAGGGTTTTAATTGCTTGAAGGCCCAGAGGGAAAAGAGACAAGTGCTCGTGTATCAGAGAATGGCTTTGATCCATTGACCTCTGGGTTATGGGCCCAGCACGCGTCCGCTGCACCACTCTGCTGGCTCTTTACTCCCCCTGCCACCCAGCCACCTGCATCTGGATTAGTGCCTTACGAGCTCTCACGCTGGCAGGCATATGCGCTGGCTGCTAGGCAGCTGCCCTGGTCACAGGCTTTTACAGCTTCTATAGGGTAAAAAGGATCTATTTGGGGTTTGGACCCCATTGGGAGCTGGGTAGCTGAGTGCCGGAGACGGGTGTACTGCTTAAACTGTTTTCAATTAAGCCTTCAGCTCGTGGGGGATGAGGTTCAGCCTTTGATCCGTGTCTGCAGCAGGCAAGCGCCTCTGGCTCAATCGGCCCCCACCCTGCCCCCACTGTATTAGCAGACTAAAACCTGGAGCAAAGGCACACGCCTTGCAAGGGAACAGGAGCCGGGATCTCGAACAAATGTCAACATTTTTGTAAGATGAAGTTCAAAGAAGAAAAAGGTGTACAGTACAGCATTTAGGTGTAGAAGTTTCAGGTGATCAGGGAACAATGTACAGATTACCCAGGGGGTGCGAAGTTCGGTTTAAGATCGGGTGGCGTACGGAATACAGAATCTGCAATAGCCCTGACTGGGGGTAAAAGGTTAACGTACAGACACTGAGTTAGGAGGGTATGTTGTCCATGTGAGGGCTACGTTCAGGTGTGGATTTTAAGAAGCGGATACGACAATGAGAATGGATTCACCCGCGTTTGGTGAGTTTTAACATTCAGTGTATTTTAATCTTTGTCACAATCTAGTTTAAGCAGGGTCGATATGAAATCTACCCTGCCATCTGTTGGTGATCTGTTGTAAAGGCCTTTTGGGGCTGATGTCATTTGCATGGTTACACCCACCCCAGATTGCATGAGGGGAGTGCTTGTCCAAATGGTCATTTCAGCTGCTGTGGGATCCCCCATCTCTTTGTTATTGGGGCAGGAGTAATCAAGTGTATTTTCCTGTTTAGTTTGGATCAAGGAGAGAGTAACTGTACCCGGCATTTGAGGCCTGAGAGCTTGCCCCTCACCTGGAAAGGACTCATCATTAAGGGGTATGGGTTCCAAACCCCCCACCCTCCCCACTTGTGTGGGAAGTAGAAATAGATGTTTGTTCTTGGTCTGATTGATTTTGTGTCTGGTGTCTAAGGACAGAGGTATTTTTGAATATCTTTAGAATTGTTGTTAGTACTGTCGTGGAAAAGGACCACCACTCAGTTGAGTTGATCAGACAGCCTGAGGCTCCTTTATTGATTAATCAGAGAATACAAGCATATATGCAGGGAGAGACGACTGGGACAGTCGCTCTACCTTACAGCAGTGGTACCTGGGTTTATATAGCCAAAAACCGCACATTAGCATATGAACTCATGCATCCGAAGATACCATATTTGGTTAATACAATGACACCATTTACTAAAAATATATTAAGAATGAGCTAATTTGCAAGCTGGCTCTTTGTAACTTCCCCTTTTTACGGGTTGTTGTGTTTGTCAGGATCTTGACACCTGGTGTCCACCTACTTGCGGTTTCTGCAGCTGTGTTCCCAAGTAAAATTTTGAGGAACTTGGGTCCAAAAATACATGTTTGTTCCTTTGGCCAAGTTACTTGGGGTTATTTTATGCGTGCATAAGCTACTTAATAAACTGTAGTGACCTAGCAGTAGCCAGTCTATTCCGGTAGTAATGGATGGGTTATACAAGGGGCTTTAGTTTAGTCCCTTAAAGGCAGCATTTTAATTGTTAAGCAGCTTTTTAATAATATAATAGTGTTATAATAGTAATGTATAGAGAAATCAGAGAGTGAGCCTCAGGAGGGTTAGTGGAAAATCAGCTTTTCTTACTTTACTATGTGTTAGTATGATTGAGGCCTACTGTCTTGATGTAATTTATAGCAGCATCAAGACCTGGCTTTTGGGCCTGGGGTTATTTTTCTTTATCAGTACTGAAGTTTCTCATCTTAAAATTATGCTATTAGATTTCTTCTACAGTATATTTTGATGCTGAAAGGTAAAAGGTTGCTCTGTGTGTGCTGTTATGGCGTGAAGTAACAAAGGTTGGTTGCAGACAGGGTGCATGTGCTACAAAAGTTGTGCCTGTCTCACCCCAGCTGTGGTCCCAGAGTCCAGAATTTGCATAAACTCACCCCCTTACCTGTGACTAACAAGCTTGCCCTGCTAACTCTTCCAGCAAAACAGGCCAAAGAAAGTGTATGCAAGCCCTGTACTGCAGCCCCAGTACTATTTTCGGTTCCTTCCCACAGATCTTTCACTCCGCACCAGTCCAGTTCCTTGCTGTTGCTTGTCCAACCACTGCATGCATGTGCTAGACCGGACCCTGAGCTGATTCCTGACTGTTGTGCTCCATACAGCCTGGCCTGTCTGTGTCTCTGTGGTGCAATGGGTCAGCACGTTTGGCTCTTAACTGAAAGGATGGTGGTTCAAGCCCACCCAGGGACAGTGATAAGCCTGTGCTACTTCCTTGCTTTCCTGCGGGCAGGGCCAGCTTTACGCCAATTCAACCAATTCCCCTGAATCGGGCCCCGCACCCAAGCCCTGCTGGTGCACTGTACTAGGGTGGCCCAGCTTCCCCAGGGAGCAATTTAAAGGGCCTGGGGCTCCCAGCAGGGACTGGAGCCTCAGGCTGTTTAAATTGCCACCAGAGCCCCACTGCTGGAGACTTGGGGGCTATTTAAAAAGTCTGGGGCTCCCCTTGCTTCTACTGCCCCGGCCCTTTAAACAGCCCCTGGAGCCCCGCCACTTCCCCAGGGCTCCCGCGGCTATTCAAAGGGCTGGGGCGGTGGAAGCAGGGGAGCCCCAGGCCCTTTAAATAGCCCCCGAGCCCTGGGCTGCTGCTGCTACCTTGGTGGAGGAGGGGGCACTTACCGTACAGGGTAGGCTGTACCCCCTGTACCTGCACCCCTGCCCACAGCCAGCCCTTGCTGCACCCCCTGCCCTGCCTGCACCAGCCCCGCACCCCGTGCCCTGTCTCCAGTCAACCCTTGCCGCACTCCCCTGCCTTAAGCCAGCCAGTCCCACCCTCCTCTGTCTCCAGGTCTGCCAACCCCTGCGCACTCCCCTGAGGCCCTGCCTGAAGCCAACCAGCCCACTCCACCCCACATCCCCCTGCCTGCTGCCAGCCCCTGTCAGCAGCCAGTCCCACACACCCTGCCCTGCCTGCAGCCAGCCCATTTGCAGCCAGTCCTGCACCCCCTGTCCTGTCTGCAGCCAGCCCCGCACGCCTTGCCCTGCTTGCAGCCAGACCCTACCTCCAGTCAGCCCCTGCCCTGCCTCCAGCCAGCCCCATGTCCACTGGTGCCCTGCAGTTCCCAGGGTAGTAACCCTGCACACATGCTGCAATGAGAGGGGCAGTGAACAGCTGTGACCCACACATGTGCACACCTTAGGGTGACCAGACAGCAAGTGTGAAAAATTGGAACAGGGTGGGGTGTAATAGGATCCTATATAAGCAAAAGACCCCCCAAATTGGGACTGTCTCTATAAAATCGGGACATCTGGTCACCCTAGCACACCCCCAGGGAGTGGCGGGGACCCACACATGTGAAACGGAGCTCATTTCTAGTTCAGGCCCATCTTTTTAAAAAAGAATTTTAGGTAGGGTTAACATACATCCGTATTTTCCTGGACATGTCCAGCTTTTTGGTTCTTAAATAGACCATCTGGGAGAAATTTTTAAAAATATGGATGTATGGTAACCGTATTGGTACAAAAAATACATACTGTGGCACATCCCTTAAATCAGAACTTTTTACAGGGAACCGGCTGCTAAGAAATGAAAGGATTTTATTTACATGATTTTTTTTTTAGTCATCCCTGCCGGGGCCCCGCCGAATATGTTCGAATTGGGCCCCGCATTTCCTAAAGCTGGCCCTGCCTGCGGGGTGCCTCAAAGGTCCCATTTTGCTGCCTCTTGGCCTCAGTGCGTTCAGCTAGTGGCCCGAAGACCGGGCTGGATGTCATTCAGAAACCCATCTCCCAGCAGCTGTTCCAGAGGCTCAGGTTTAATCCTCAAGGCCGAGCACAAAAACTTTCAGCCAGGAACATTTCGCTCTCTCCCCGCCTCCGCCCAACTGGCAAAGGAGAAGCAGATGAGACACGCTGGCTCAAAGACGCCTCCCTCCCACTTCCCTGTAGGCTGTGCAAAGCTCTTGGCCTGCCTCACGTCTTGTCAGGAAAGCGCAGCCATGCTACTCACGCCTGAGTCACGTCCGCAGCCTGGCCTGCCCTGGCTGACGGTGTGCAAAGCCACGCCAGTCAATGGCAGTTTGAGTCAGGAGCCTAGGCTCTTTCTCCTGACAGCCACACACACAGCACTGCCTGGTGTCTTGAGAGCCTCCTTCCTGTTCTCCTGCAGCACACGCTGCCTGCCAGTGTGGGTGGGAAAAGGGGACCAGGAAGTACTGCAGCCTCATTCCAGGACAGGAGGCCCTCGCCATACCCAGGCCTGCCTCTTGCCTTCAGTCCAGGTAGCCTCATGGCCTACGCTCTTGGTGCTCTGCTGGTCACTGCCTTGCTGGAAGTTCCTGAGGGAAAAGAAGCAAGCACACATGTAGCAGAGGATGGCTTTGATCCATTAATCTCTGGGTTATGGGCCCAGCACACTTTTGCTGCACCATTCTGCTGGTTTTTCATGACCACTGCCACTCAGCCACCACTATCTGGATTAGCACCTTATGCGCTCTCACGCTGGCAGGCAGATGCGCAGGCTGCTAGGCAGCTGTCCTGGTCACAGGATATTACAGCTTCTACAGGGTAAAAGGGATCTATTTGGGGTTTGGACCCCATTGGGAGCTGGGTAGCTGAGTGCCAGAGACAGGAGCACTTCTTAAACTGTTTTCAGTTAAGCCTTCAGCTTCACCCTCACCTGAAAAGTACTCACCATTAAGGGGTATGGGTTCCAAATGCCAAAAGCATGTGGGAGGCTGGAATGGGTATTTAGTTGTCTGTGGTTGTTTTAGTTGATTTTCTTTTTGCTGTTCTTGGTGTGTAAAGGTAGAGACATTTTTGAATCTCTTAAAATTGCTGTTAGTGCTACAGTCCCTCACCTTAAGCTTATGCTAGTAGATGTCTTCTGTGTTATATTCTGGTTATGAAAGGTAAAAGGTCTCTCTGTGTGTGGCATTATGGAGTGAGGTAGCAAATGTTGGTTGCAGAAATGGGGCATGTGCCACAACAGTCCTGCCCCCCAGATGCATTCCCTGAGTCCAACCTGCAAAATTTCCATGCAGTCAGAGTGGAAAAGAGCATTTTACTTAACTGTGAAGTTACTTACAACTTTCAGTGTGTAAGTGAGATCAGAACCCCCCACTCTAAGTACATCTAAAATTTATACTTAACTATTAGCAATCTTAGGTCTGTAGCATAGAACTGAATTTGTACTACAATTACAAAAAGCTTTATTTTTAAACTAGAAAAGAAAAAAAGCCATAAAATCTGCAGTTAGAAACTTCAAAAAAGACCCATAATGCTAAATTTAAACATTCATTTTCAACCTTTTTTATTTCACTATGCTTTGGAACCCATGTCCCTTGCCTAATGAGATATATGTAGGTTCGGGTGACTCCCAAAAGCATGACCTGCTAAGGACCGTTCTACTGTCCTTGATTCATATCACCAGGATAACTACACTTTATTACTCCTGCCCTATTAAGAAAGAGATTGGGGATCTCACAGCAGCCGAAATGACCATTTGGACAAGCACTCCCATCATGCAATGCGGGGTGGGTGTGACCATGCACATCAGCAACAAAAGACTTTTACAACACATCACCAACAGATGTCAGGGTAGAGTTCATTCTGACCCTGCTTACATCCTCCCCACAACCAAGAATTGGTGCTCCTGGTAAATCACACTCCCTATTATACCAAATCATTGGTATTGAATGCTGAAGTCACAGCTAGCAAAAGTAGCCACCCATCTCTGCCCTGCAGCATCCAGCTTAGCCCTTGTTAACACATAAGTCAGTGGATTGTTCTCTGTCCATACCTGAAACTGATCACCACACAAGTAGTCTCCAAAGTTCTCAATGATGGCCCATTTCAAGCCCAAGAACTGCAGCTGGTGGATGGGATAGCAAGTTTCGCTATCAGACAGTCCTCAGCTGGCAAAGGCTACAGATTTACATTTGCCTTCCACTTCCTGGTACGAGACTGCTCCCAAACCCTCCAAACTGGCATCAGCATGCAGGATAAATGGCTTGTTTGGGTCAGCAGAGACTAGGACTGGCACATGAATCAGGCAAATAATGATTTCCCGTAAAGCTCTGTCACATCTCTCATCCCGCCATGTCCCAAATGGAGAGGAGAGGAGCCCCTCCCCTGTCCCAGCTCAAGAACACCAGATTTGTGGAGGCAAGATGTCTGCAGCCCAAACCAGCTGGAGCTGCTGGGGAGAGGAGTTCTGCCCTCAACCCAGGCCCACTGGAGTTGCTATTGCAGTGGGGGAGAGATGTCTTTCATCTAGTTCTTAGATGCCCTGATAAGAGGTGGGTTGAGTTTTTTCTTCCCATCTACAGCTCAAACTTCTTTTTCCCCCACCACTTTCTGCTCTAGCCCGATCTCCCTCTTTCACCTCAATTCTCTTTTTCCTGGTCTTGTTCCAGAGCCCTGACAGCCCAATTCACTGCCCTAACCCCATGCCCTCTACTGCACCCTGAACCTCTCATTCTAACCCCACCCTAGAGCCTGCACTCCCAGGGCCAGTGCCCTCATCCACCTGCACTCCAACTCTCTGTCCCATGTACTCTGATTTAGAGTGTACTAATAATATTAATTTGGATAATATGATGAAAATTTAATTTATTAGCTTACATTTTATTTAATTTAATTGAGTTACAAAGTTACAGTTGCTTTACTGCTATTCAGTAGATACATAGGGCATTATATGCAACAAAGTTTTGGTTAATGTCTTTTACCACAATTCCTTGATAACCTGGTGGTAAGAGACACAGAACCAGCCTTGCAGTTCAGGTTTCTCAATTCTTGAGTGAAAGATGCAGCGCTTAGAAAAAGCTACTGTTACTTAGGGTTTACTTGACTAAGTTAAACTTAAAATCAAAACCTAATAAACAAAGAATAAAAACTTACGGAAATGGAGCTTAGCCTAGTTCCCTTGAAACTTAAAGTTTCAGAACAAGTACAGCCTACTGCTAGTACATAGAGAGAGAGTGGAGGAAGTAAGTCAGAATGATAGAGTGAAGTGCTAGAGTGAGGTGGGTTACCTCTTTTATAGGGCACAAGCACCGGAAATCCTTCCTCCTATGTCCAAATTTCATTCCTCACCCACAAAACGTTAGGGTACGCTTACTTCACAGGCTAGTATGTTTGTGCATGTTGATGACATGTACATATGCACATAAGTTCCCTTGTGTTGTACCTGTTAAGTCTGTGGGTAGAATACTGAAAAAAAAACCCTATGCCATTCTCCATTGTCGATTGGTCTAAGTAAAGGTCTTAGACAGGCGTGAGTACTTATCTATTTAAGTAAAAAGATACAGGTCAACTTTGCTTTCTTAGTAAAAGGTCACAATATAGATATGCTAACCTTGCCTTAGCTTAACATACAGGATATGGCCTGTAGGGTCTCGTAAGTCATGTGCCCCAGCCTCCTAATCATTTCTATTGCCCGCCGCTTGACCCTCTCCACATTGTCCACATCCCTTCGCATGTGGGACCCAACCCCAAAAGTACCCACATTTCACCCCAATGGCCCCCAAATGGCAGATTTTAATATGTACATAGGGTGCTCCCATGGTCATGTCACTCCCGAGCTCTCCAGTGGAGCCTGCTGGTGGAGAACAAGGTCAAAATCAGCCAGGACGTTGCTCAGTCAATTCCCTGTGCTCCCAGCAGGTGGTATCGGAAAGCTCCAAGATGGCTCACTTCCCTTTCTCTCATCAGCTTCAGGCCCCAGGGTTACAAATGCCCAAACTAGTTGGTATTCTCCCCTGGGCTCAGGGTGTGGGGCTGCTCTGAGGGGATGGACTTGCACACTTGGGATATTAGAGCAAAGATACAATTTCAATTTCTCTTAGAGAAATATGAGGACAATTTATATTTGGTAAAAATCTTATTTCGTGAAAGGAAAGCTGCAGTGATAGCCTGGTTACTGGGGTGCAAAACACTTTCCTCCTGCAAGAAACAAGAAGTTAGAATTAGACATTTACATTATTTGTTCCAATGTTGACACAGGTTTAATTTTGCTTCTGTGCAGGTTTGTTTCAGGCGGTGACTGTTTTGGTTTATTGGGTTGTTTTGGTTTTTTAAGTTGGAATGGAGATTTTAATTGACATTTGCTGGATTCGAATGGCTGACCTGCAACACCAGTTTTGACATACTTCTGCATATTTTATACAGATTTGGCCAGTATTCAAGGATTCAATTCCTTTATAGGAGGTTTTAGAGTTCAGGCTTATTTATTTGATGTTATTTTATCATCCTGCTGTAGCACACCTTTTTGATAAAACCTTGAAATTATTAATTTATGGCATTTGTTAGTTTTTATTTTTAAAAACAAAGTTTTTCTTAATGTTTGGGTTTTAAATTAAGCATTGTTTTTGGTTTCAAATTTTCATTTAGGTTTTGGTTGTTGATGGGATCTTTAAGAACTTTGGATTTAATACAAAAATTTGGACAGATTTAGCTTATTGAAAGTAAACTGTTCACTATTTTATTTTAATAAAGGTTGTATTGCTGTAAACCCTGGCCAGTGGGAGAGGAGATGAGCCTGGCCTTTAACTGAGAAGGAGCAGAGGCATGGGAGAGGCCAGGTGATGGGGGGGCACAGTCCCCCAATTTTTTTTGTCTACCCACCTCAGTCTCCCACCAAACGAGAAGAGTCTGATGCCACTCCTGCTGGTCACTGGGTGTCACTGTTGCTCCATGGGAAACATGCTCTGTGCATTACGCAGCTTGGTGAAAAATACACTCTGTGCCTTACCGTGACTAGTCCTTTGGTGTCACTGCTCCTAGAAGGCAGACACACGCTGTGCATTACACCACCTGACCGCTGGGTGTCAGTGCTGTATCAATGGAAACACTTTCTGTGCATTACCCTGAATGACCACGAGGTGTCACTGCTGCTCCAAGGGAAACATGCTCTGTGTGCTACCCTGATTGGCCACTGGGTGTCACTGCTGCTCCAAGGGAAACATGCTCTGTGTGTTACCCTGATTGGCCACTGGGTGTCACTGCTGCGCCAAGGAAAACACCTTCTGTGCATTACTCTGACTGCCCACTGGGTGTCACTGCTGCTCCAAGGGAGACATAAGAACGCCCAGACTGGTTCAGACGCAAAGTCCATCTAGCCCAGTATCCTCCTGTCTTCTGACAGTGGCCAGTGCCAGGTGCCCCAGAGTTAATGAACAGAGCAGGGAATCATCAAATGATCCATCCCCTGCCGCCCATTCCCAGCTTCTGGCAAACAGGCTACAGGCACCATCCCTGCCCACCCTGGCTAATAGCCCTTGATGGACCTATCCACCATAATCTTATCTAGTTCTTTTTTGAACGCTGTTATAGTCTTGGCCTTCACAACATCCTCTGACAAGGAGTTCCACAGGTTAACTGTGCAACTGCCCTGAGCTTACCCCCTTCCCCTCGCCAGGTTGTATATGGAAAAGAGGATGAGGATGAGGAGAGCCATGAAGTGTCTGTCACTGGCTGATGCCTCGGTTTCCTCTAGGCAGCAGTGCTGCAGGCTCCTTTGGTCAGTTCCCATGCAACTGTGTCTGGGGAAGGGGGAGTAGATACTCATGCTCCCCAGCCCCATTCCCCTCCACCAGCAGCTGGGAAATCCAGGCCAAATTTAACCCTGGTAGCTGGGCCGGGATTAGCCTGGGCCTGGGTTGGGCTGGGAAGGAATTGCGGTGGGGAAACAGACGACATGCTGTGAGGGAAGATCCTTCCATTCCCTGCCAACCTCCCTCACTCCTTGCAGCATGGCACCCCCTAGAACTTCCTTCTCTGTCATGGAGGCTGTCTGCTGCCTGCTTCTCCCTTAGCATCATCTCTCCGCACCCTGGAGCACTGGCGTCGCCCATCCTGTGCAAACAGGCAGGTCCCTGGTCTGCCCTGTGGTGCTGCCCTGCAATTTGGGGAGGCAGCTATTGGATGGAATCATATCGAAATATGGGGGTGGGCAAGGCTGGGGATCAAGACTCTTGTGTTCTCCCCCCAACTCTGGGAGGAAAGTGGAGGTTAGGGAGTAGAGTCGGAGAGGGGCAGAGCTGAGATCCAGGGCTCCTGCTTTTTCTCCACTTCCTGCAGCTGCTTCGGCCTTTCAGTGCGTTTCCTGTTGCAAATTCATTTGCTGACTTGTGCAACCCACCCCAGAGGTGGCTGCATCTCAGTGTTGGGTGAGGCATCCTTGGCTACATCACCCCCTAACCGTGTCTCTCTTACCACTGCAGGTGACCCTGCAGCACTTGGCAAACATCCGCAAGATCGTGGGGGGTGCTTTGAGCATTGGGCAGGCAGGGGCCAGGTGCCCAGCCCGCCTTCCCCCCAAGAATGGCACCCAGCACCCCCTACTTTTTACAGGGATTAACAAGGGGCAAAGGGGAGCAAGTCAGAGAAGAGGGTGGCCAGGGTCTGAGCAGGGGGTGGAAATGGGTTGGTCGGGGGGGGGGGGTTAAGCAGCTGGAGGCAGAGTTAGGAGAGGGGATGAAGGGCAAAATCAGGGACGAGGGAAGGAGCCAGAGTTAAGCCCAGGGAGAGATGCTGCCAGAGGGTCAAACCCCGGCACAGGCAGGGGCAGAGAGGTAACAGTTACCCCTGGGGGCTGAGACTCCAGTGTTTGCAAACATGGGGCAGGGAGCAGAGGGACTTTTTTATTTCCCCTCTCACAGGCAGCACCTCTCAGCATGGGCTTCCCAGGGCTGGGCTCTCAAAGGCACAGGCATCCCACTGCCTAGACCCTGCAGCTCCTCTCTGATGTAACCTACTGAGGTGCTGCAGTAGGAGACTCAATTCAGTGAAACTGGGCATTCCCTATACGCCCCACAGCCAGGGAGCTGTGCACCCCCTCCCTCGAATTTCCCCAACACCCCGCCCCCCAGTTGTTAACTAGTTACATGTAGCTCTGCCAATGTTGTCATTGGTTGCAAATTTGAATGGAAATTGAAAAGTTAACACACACTTTAAAAGCAGGTACAACGTATGAAAAATACTTGTACTTGAGAAAGTTAAATAGGTTTGGAAAGTCTGGACAAAGCCAGGTTTCCTCACGCAGCTGTTGTGTTTGCTGACAATGTCTGGGCATTGGCTTCAGCAATGTTGACCAACCTAAGGGCTTTTCTACACTACGGGGGAAAATCAATCTCAGATACGCAACTTCAGCTACGTGAATAACGTAGCTGAAGTTGAAGTATCTAAGATCGAATTACTCACCGTCCTCACGGCGCAGGATCGATGTCCATGGTTCCCCCTGTCGATTCCGCAACTCCATTTGGGTTGGTGGAGTTAAGGAATCGATATAAGAGTTTTTGGGGATCGATATATCGCGTCTAGATGAGATGCGATATATCGATCCCCGAGCAATCGATTGCTACCCGCCGATACGGCGGGTAGTGAAGATGTACCCTTAGAATTTCAAATGATGATTTGTAAGCGAGGTGAGAATGAGCTCTCCCCTGACAGCTAGTGATGAGCAGGGCTGGAGGAGGCTTTGGGAGCAGACTGTATTTCCATGAACTCACCTACTCTGCCGAGGTATCCAGTTGACAGAGCTGGGCTGCCTCTGCTCTAGGTGCCCGGAGGAGGGAAGGTGTGTGGGGCTCCAGCCTGGGGCTCTTCCTCCCTCCTGCCAAGCCCTGACTATTAATCCCAGCCCTGGCACTCCTTTCTTCAAGCGCCATGTGGGCCAGAGGAAAAGTGTGGCAGGAAGCACAGGGGCCAAACTTGTGGGCACCAGCTGAAGCAGCGAGAATCCCAACCACCATGTCAAACTGCAGGAATCAGCAACTAGGGTGGCAAGTTTTAGAGCCCCAACCCATTGTGGCCATCACGACCAAAGACCTGGCTCCCGTGGGTGAGTCACCCAGCAGGAGGGAAAAGACTCATTCTTGTACAACTAGAGACAGGGAAGTTGAGGACTGTGAGCTCCAGGGCTTTACCACAAGCCAACACCAGGTCCCACTGAGAGTTGAACTCAGATTGCAGGATTCAGTGTCCCAAGTGTTGCCCATTACACCATGGAAACTGCTTGTGCTGCCTTCTCTGGCCATCAGTGACCCTCACGGGGCTGGCTTGTGTAAGGGACTGTTGACCCTTTACTAAAACTTAGTGTGTGTGGTGGTGGGGGTGGATGGGGGGGTCGGTTGGCTAGTTCCTAGCACCAATAGACGTGGAAAGGGTCAGTGGGAAATCAGGCCCCTGAGACTGACAGTCCCCAGGGGCAATGGGGAGAGGCCAAAGCTCCAAGTTAGCTGGACTGACAGGCCAGGCAGTGTAATGAGGGAGTCAGCAGGCCAGGGGGTCCCATCCAGTGCCAGCTTTAGGTCAATTGCCCCGATTCCCACAAACTGGACCCCGCACCTAAGAGGGCCCCATGCCTGCACCTATAAGGGCCCCATGCCTTAAAGAAGAGAGCCTAACTTTTTAATTTTTACTCATCTGGCGGCAGCTTGAGTCTTCAGTGGCACTTCAGGTGTGGGTCCTTCACTCACTCCAGGTCTTCAGTGGCATTTCGGTGGCGGGTCCTTCAGTGCCATGGAAGACTTGGAGCGAGTGAAGGACCCACTGCCGAAGTGCCGCTGAAGACCTGGACCACTGCCAGGTATTCGAATTGGATCCTGCAGTTCCTATAGCTGGCCGTGGTCCCATCCTCCATGGGAGCGGGAACTGCCTGGGCCAGAGCAGGGTTGAGCTAAGCAGAGAGCAGGAGCCCGAGAAGAGCGGGGAGCAGAGTTGTGCAGGTGTAGTGCCAGAAACTGCTCCCTGTGGGATTTTGTTACTGATACCTGAGGTTGTTCTTATTTGCTGATTTTTCCTAATTTGCTAAAACTTGACGGTGGTTTCTCTAGCAAAGGCCAGTCCCTGGCCCCTTGGTCCAGACATCCTCATTCACATCAGGCTTCAAATTGAGAATCATTTCCCATTCCCGCTCTGTGGGAGGAGAGACTTTTAAACGCGCTCTCTGTGTGACTGCACATGGCTAAGCAAGGAGAACAAACCCCCAATCCCCCCTGTGCTTTGGGGGCCAGGTTTGCTGTGGTCTGTAGTTCAGATGCCTTCACGTCTGGGCACTGGGAATATTTACCAGTTTCTGTGACATTGGGGCATAACTGTGCTCACAGCCAAATTAATGTGCTTAGTGTGTCCGTGTGCCCTCAACTTTACACAATCTGTTTCCAAAAATTGGTTTCTGTAAAATCGGAATAATCCCCTAGTGTAGACATACTGTATGTGCCTGAGCATCCATAGTGCAAACTGGAGCCAGATCTAGTTTCACTCTGTCTACACTTCAAACACTGCTGTGGCACTGCTATAGCACTCTGGAGTAGACAGTGACTGGAGGGGTTTTCCCATCCCTGTAATAGCTACATGGACAGAACAATTCTTCCTTTTATTTAGCACTATCTAATCAGGGCTTAGGTCACCTTAACTCTATGGGTTTGGGGGGGTGGGGTTCACACCCTGAGAAATGTCGCTCTTCCAGTTCAGTGCCCAGCGTACAGCAGCCCATAGATTCCTCTTGCTATTTCAATGCAGGCACTGACCTGTGAGAGGAAAACATCAGCTCACAAACACTGAGACTGAATTCCCCACATTTAATCTCTCTGCACTTTCCAGAAAGTCACAAAATTCAATTCATTCTTGCTAGGACAGAGAAAAAAATAAGTGACACTAAGTTTTTCGCTTGATTATGTAACCCTTCTGCCTCTCTGAGTTGGCAGCAGCAAGGGCCGGGTTCAGTATCCAGGGGTTCCGTTTCATAACACAATGCATAACTGGCTCGAGCCCCCACCCAATGACCTGGGACACTCACATACCACACCCCCCTGGGCGCCTCTAGGAGGCAATACTTCCCCTCTCGCAAGCACGGAGTCTGAGTGTAGCAAAATCTTTTTAATAAAGGAAGGAATCAATGCGGCATCCCATTGGAGAAACACCACAAACAGGGTTATAACACAAACCATAAACAAAAACCCACCTCCAAGTACGTTTGGCACTGTCCTTTTTCACCTTAGCGGTTTAAGTCCAATCACCCCAAAGTCCAACTGTCATAAACAGATAGCTAAGGGTTAATGTCTCTTTCACCTGAAGCACCTGACCAGAGGACCAATCAGGAAACCGGATTTTTTCAACTTTGGGTGGAGGGAATTGTGTGTCTGAGTCTTTTGTCTGTCTGCCTGCTTTCTCTGAGCTTTGGAGAAGCAGTTTCTACTTTCTAGTCTTCTGTTTCTAAGTGTAAGGACAAAGAGATCAGATAGTAAGTTATATGGTTTCTTTTCTTTGGTATTTGCATGAATATAAGTGCTGGAGTGCTTTGATTTGTATTCTTTTTGAATAAGGCTGTTTATTCAATATTCTTTTAAGCAATTGACCCTGTATTGTATCATCTTAATACAGAGAGACCATTGGTATGTATTTTTCTTTCTTTTTTTATATAAAGCTTTCTTTTAAGACCTGTTGGAGTTTTTCTTTACTTCAGGGAAATTGAGTCTGTACTCACCAGGGAATTGGTGGGAGGAAGAAATCAAGGGGAGATCTGTGTGTTGAATTTGTTAGCCTGATTTTGCATTCCCTCTGGGGGAATAGGAAAGTTCTTTTTGTTCCAGGATTGGGAACAGAGAGGGGGAGTCACTCTGTGTAGTTTCACAGAGCTTGTGTCTATGTATCTCTCCAGGAGCACCTGGAGGGGGGAAGGGAAAAAGGATTATTTCCCTTTGTTGTGAGACTCAAGGGATTTGGGTCTTGGGGTCCCCAGGGAAGGTTTTTCAGAGGGACCAGAGTGCCCCAAAACACTCTAATTTTTTGGGTGGTGGCAGCAAGTACCAGGTCCAAGCTGGTAACTAAGCTTGGAGGTTTTCATGCTAACCCCCATATTTTGGACGCTAAGGTCCAAATCTGGGACTAAGGTTATGATATGGTGTGGCAGTGGTGGGATATAGACAGAATCCAGAAGCCAGTAGGAATATTATATTTTTCTTTTCTCTGCTAAGGGCTTTTTAGCAGAGAGAAACAGTTGGTTTTAAAAGGGAACCAGAGAGAATTTTTTTTTCTGCTCTCTCTGGCAGTTTGTGGCTTGCATGTTAAGCGAGAAGCCATTAAGAGACTGTTGAGGTTCTTTTGTCACACAATAGCACTCCCATTGAGAGTCATTACCAGCACTATATGAATGCAAATAAAGTGGTTTTTCAGGTTTACTTAACATTGAAAATTAGCTAAAGGCACTGTTGCTAGGCAGACTTCAGGAGGCAACAGAGAACCTGCAGTTCAAAAGATAAACACCGGAGGGCACCCCAACACAAGAAAACAGGAATCATGACTTCTAAGGCAAAAATTAAGGCCGAAGAGCAATTCAAAGAAGCTGAACACAGGCGACAAATGGAGATGAAAGAAAGAGAAGAACAAATCAAAGAGGCAGCACACAAAAGAAAAATAGAAGACGAAGAGGTGGCCCACCGAAGGAAGCAAGCAGAAGAAGAGTTGGCCCACAGAAGGAAGCAAGAAGAAGAAGAGGTGGCCCACAGAAGGAAGCAAGCAGAAGAAGAGGCAGCCCACAGAAGACACATAGAACTCCAGAGGGAAGCCCACCAACAGGCCATGGAATTAGAAAAGGCTAAGCAACAGACTCCAGCCAACCCTAACAACCCGGCGCCAATTATTGCTCCACAGCACAGGAAATTTCCCACCTACAAGGCAGGTGATGACACCGAGGCCTTCTTGGAAAATTTTGAAAGAGCCTGTCTTGGGTATAGCATTCCCGAAGACCAGTACATGGTAGAATTAAGGTCACAGCTCAGGGGACCTTTAGCAGAGGTGGCAGCTGAAATGCCTAAGCAGCAAATGAATGACTATAAACTTTTTCAAACCAAGGCCAGATACAGAATGGGGATAACCCCAGATCATGCCCGTCGGCGTTTCAGAACCCAAAAGTGGAAACCAGAGGTGTCATTTCCCAAACACGCCTACTACATTGCAAAAAACTATGAGGCCTGGATAACAGGAAACAACATTCAAACCTTGGAAGAACTGCACCTCCTCATACAAATGGAGCAGTTCTTGGATGGTGTTCCTGAAGACATCACACGGTACATACAAGATGGAAATCCCAAAGATATCGCTGAGGTGGGGGAAATTGGAGCCAAATGGATGGAACTGGCAGAAAGCAAGAAAGCTACTGTCAAGGGGAACGATTACCCCAGGGGGCACACAGACCATAAACCCTACAACCGAGGACAGCCAAAGACCCCACATACCACCCAAGTAAAGCCACAGATACCCTACCCTTCAACCTCACCAGTCTCCAGTAACTCACCTCGGCCCAGTGACCCATCAGATGGAAGATGCTTTAAGTGTAATGAACTGGGACATATCAAGGCCAACTGTCCCAAGAACACCATGCGAGTGCAATTCATTACACCACCATCACCCCAAAGATCCCCAGGCCCGGATGCCTCTCAAATACCCTTGGAGCGAAGGGAAAATTTGAGAGTGGGCGGAAAGAAGGTTACTGCGTGGAGAGACACGGGGGCACAAGTGTCAGCTATCCACCAATCCTTCGTTGACCCCAAATTCATCAACCCAAAGGCCAAAGTTACAATTTACCCCTTCATGTCACAAGCTGTAGACTTGCCTACAGCTCAACTGCCTGTCCAGTACAAAGGCTGGTCAGGAATGTGGACTTTTGCAGTCTATGACAATTATCCTATCCCCATGCTACTGGGGGAAGACTTGGCCAACCAGGTGAGGCGGGCCAAGAGAGTGGGAATGGTTACACGTAGCCAAACCAGGCAAGCTTCCAGACCCATTCCTGTTCCTGAGCCGTCCACAGACGCCCCGTCTGTGTTACCAGAGACCCAGACAGAGGTAGTGGACCCGGATTCCATGCCTACCACTGAAACAGCCACAGCATCTCCAGTCCCAGGCCCGGAACTGGAACAGCAACCAGCACCAGCAAGTGCAACCACATCTTCAAACTCAACGCCAGAGGGCGCCAGCGAGCCAGAACTGGCAGAAGCAAAAGACAACCATACCCAAAAGGCTCAGCCAGAGCCTGAAATACCCTCAGGTGCACCAGCGGAGAGCGGTTCACCAGTAACGGAAACAACCCCATCACCTACATCGCTTCCAGAGGGACCAAGCTCAAGTCCACAGTCTGAGGAAGAACTGGTGACCCCAGCCTCAAGGGAACAGTTCCAGACTGAGTAGGAAGCAGATGACAGCCTTCAGAAAGCGTGGGCGGCGGCACGGAGCACCCCACCGCCTCTCAGCTCTTCTAATCGATCCCGGTTTGTTATAGACCAAGGACTTTTATACAAGGAAATTCTTTCTGGTGGACACCGGGAAGAATGGCAGCCGCAAAAACAGTTGGTGGTTCCAACTAAGTACCGGGGGAAGCTCTTAAGCTTAGCCCATGATCATCCCAGTGGCCATGCTGGGGTGAACAGAACCAAGGACCGCTTGGGGAAGTCCTTCCACTGGGAGGGGATGGGCAAGGATTTTGCCAAGTATGTCCGGTCTTGTGAGGTATGCCAAAGAGTGGGAAAGCCTCAAGACCAGGTCAAGGCCCCTCTCCAGCCACTCCCCATAATTGAGGTCCCATTTCAGCGAGTAGCTGTGGATATTCTGGGCCCTTTCCCAAAAAAGACGCCCAGAGGAAAGCAGTACGTACTGACTTTAGTGGACTTTGCTACCCGATGGCCAGAAGCAGTAGCTCTAGGCAACACCAGGGCTAACACTGTGTGCCTGGCCCTAACAGACATCTTTGCCAGGGTAGGTTGGCCCTCCGACATCCTTACAGATTCAGGGTCTAATTTCCTGGCAGGGACCATGGAAAAACTGTGGGAAACTCATGGGGTGAATCACTTGGTTGCCACCCCGTACCACCATCAAACCAATGGCCTGGTGGAAAGGTTCAATGGAACTTTGGGGGCCATGATACGAAAATTCATCAACGAATTCTCCAATAATTGGGACCTAGTGTTGCAGCAGTTGCTGTTTGCCTACAGGGCTGTACCACATCCCAGTTTAGGGTTTTCACCATTTGAACTTGTGTATGGTCACGAGGTTAAGGGGCCATTACAGTTGGTGAAGCAGCAATGGGAGGGGTTTACGCCTTCTCCAGGAACTAACATTCTGGACTTTGTAAGCAACCTACAAAGCACCCTCCGACACTCTTTAGCCCTTGCTAGAGAGAACCTAAAGAATGCTCAGGAAGAGCAAAAGGCCTGGTATGACAGACATGCCAGAGAACGTTCCTTCAAGGTAGGAGACCAGGTTATGGTCTTGAAGGCGCAACAGGCCCATAAGATGGAAGCATCATGGGAAGGGCCATTCACGGTCCAAGAGCGCCTGGGAGCTGTAAACTACCTCATAGCATTTCCCAATTCCTCACTAAAGCCTAAAGTGTACCATGTTAATTCTCTCAAACCTTTCTATTCCAGAGACTTACAGGTTTGTCAGTTTACAGTCCAGGGAGATGATGCTGAGTGGCCTGACGGTGTCTACTACGACGGGAAAACAGACGGTGGCGTGGAAGAGGTGAACCTCTCAACCACTCTGGAACGTCTGCAGCGGCAACAAATCAAGGAGCTGTGCACTAGCTTCACCCTATTGTTCTCAGCCACCCCAGGACGGACTGAACGGGCATACCACTCCATTGATACAGGTAATGCTCACCCACTCAGAACCCCACCCTACCGGGTGTCTCCTCATGCCCAAGCTGCTATAGAACGGGAGATCCAGAACATGCTACAGATGGGTATAATCCGCTCATCTACCAGTGCATGGGCATCTCCAGTGGTTCTGATACCCAAACCAGATGGGGAAATACGCTTTTGCGTGGACTACTGTAAGCTAAATGCGGTAACTCATCCGGACAACTATCCAATGCCACGCACCGATGAGCTATTGGAAAAGTTGGGACGTGCCCAGTTCATCTCTACAATAGACTTAACCAAGGGGTACTGGCAAGTACCGCTAGATGAACCTGCCAAGGAGAGGTCAGCATTCGTCACCCATGCGGGGGTGTATGAATTCAATGTCCTTCCTTTCGGCCTTCGAAATGCACCCACCACCTTCCAGAGGCTGGTAGATGGTCTACTAGCTGGACTGGGAGAATTTGCAGTTGCCTACCTCGATGATGTGGCCATTTTTTCAGACTCCTGGCCCGAACACCTACTACACCTGGAAAAGGTCTTTGAGCGCATCAGGCAGGCAGGACTAACTGTTAAGGCCAAAAAGTGTCAAATAGGCCAAAACAGGGTGACTTACTTGGGGCACCAGGTGGGTCGAGGAACCATAAACCCCCTACAGGCCAAGGTGGATGCTATCCAAAAGTGGCCTGTCCCACGGTCAAAGAAGCAGGTCCAATCCTTCTTAGGCTTGGCCGGATACTACAGGCGATTTGTACCACACTACAGCCAAATTGCTGCCCCATTGACCGACCTGACCAAAAAGACCCAGCCAAATGCCGTTAAGTGGACTGATGAGTGTCAAAAGGCCTTTACCCAGCTTAAGGTGACGCTCATGTCTGACCCTGTGCTCAGGGCCCCGGACTTTGACAAGCCATTCCTAGTAACCACAGATGCATCTGAGCGTGGTATAGGAGCAGTGCTCATGCAGGAAGCAACAGATCACAACTTCCATCCTGTCGTGTTTCTCAGTAAGAAACTGTCTGAGAGGGAAAGTCACTGGTCAGTCAGTGAAAAGGAATGCTATGCCATTGTGTACGCCCTGGAAAAGCTACGCCCATATGTTTGGGGCCGGCGGTTCCAACTACAAACTGACCATGCTGCACTAAAGTGGCTTCATACTGCCAAGGGGAACAACAAGAAACTTCTTCGTTGGAGTTTAGCTCTCCAAGATTTTGATTTTGAAATTCAGCACATCACAGGAGCTTCTAACAAAGTAGCTGATGCACTCTCCCGTGAGAGTTTCCCAGAATTCAGTAGTTAAAAAGTTTTCTTAAAATGTAGAAGTCTGTTAGTTATATACTTAGGGGTATATGTAACGGTGCATGTGTTGTATTAATCTGTTTATTTTCAAGTTCTAGAAGGAAATCGCCGCCAGTGAGCTTCCCCACTGTCTGCAATTTGGGGGGCGTGTCATAAACAGATAGTTAAGGGTTAATGTCTCTTTCACCTGAAGCACCTGACCAGAGGACCAATCAGGAAACCGGATTTTTTCAACTTTGGGTGGAGGGAATTGTGTGTCTGAGTCTTTTGTCTGTCTGCCTGCTTTCTCTGAGCTTTGGAGAAGCAGTTTCTACTTTCTAGTCTTCTGTTTCTAAGTGTAAGGACAAAGAGATCAGATAGTAAGTTATATGGTTTCTTTTCTTTGGTATTTGCATGAATATAAGTGCTGGAGTGCTTTGATTTGTATTCTTTTTGAATAAGGCTGTTTATTCAATATTCTTTTAAGCAATTGACCCTGTATTGTATCATCTTAATACAGAGAGACCATTGGTATGTATTTTTCTTTCTTTTTTTATATAAAGCTTTCTTTTAAGACCTGTTGGAGTTTTTCTTTACTTCAGGGAAATTGAGTCTGTACTCACCAGGGAATTGGTGGGAGGAAGAAATCAAGGGGAGATCTGTGTGTTGAATTTGTTAGCCTGATTTTGCATTCCCTCTGGGGGAATAGGAAAGTTCTTTTTGTTCCAGGATTGGGAACAGAGAGGGGGAGTCACTCTGTGTAGTTTCACAGAGCTTGTGTCTATGTATCTCTCCAGGAGCACCTGGAGGGGGGAAGGGAAAAAGGATTATTTCCCTTTGTTGTGAGACTCAAGGGATTTGGGTCTTGGGGTCCCCAGGGAAGGTTTTTCAGAGGGACCAGAGTACCCCAAAACACTCTAATTTTTTGGGTGGTGGCAGCAAGTACCAGGTCCAAGCTGGTAACTAAGCTTGGAGGTTTTCATGCTAACCCCCATATTTTGGAAGCTAAGGTCCAAATCTGGGACTAAGGTTATGATACCAACAACCCAAAAGTCTCTGGTCAATGCCATCCCAGAGTTCGAGAGTTTATCTGTAGAGGTCCCTCCCCCCAGCCTGGGTAGAAAGGGGCACCTTACGTGGTCCGGGGCCAACTGCCCTGCCTCTCCATGGGTTCTGCTTCTGCCTTCTCCACGAACTGCTCCGCTTTACCAGCTGCTCCACTCTGCTCCTCCAGCCGTCCTCAGAAACTGCTCCGCTCCACCAACTGCTCTGCTCCATGAGCTGCTCTAGTTCTCCCTGCAAACTGCTCGGCTCCGCTCGCTCTCTGGGCCGCTCCACCCATCCCACAGCTATTCCGCTCTGCCAGCCGCTCCGCTGCCACCACCTGTCCCATGATCTGCTCCAGCCGTCCCCACAACTGCTTCACTCCACCAGCTGCTCGGTTCTAAAGTATAGCTTCAGGCTCCCCTACTAACTAGCACAGTACTCAGTGCTCTCAGCTCAATAATTGCAGTTCTTTAGTGATTTCAACTCTCAGTGATCTCAGCTCTTAGTAGGGGAACCTCAGTGCTAGTGCACCATTAGCCAAAAGTGAGTTCAGCTCTATAATCAGTATTTAGATTCTTGAGGGAATAAAAAAATCAATTCTGACATTCCACAGTGAAGAGAGTGGAAATGGTACTCCTGGCTTCACAAGAACACTACACCATCACACACACATACCTGTCCACAGCTTCTCTCAATTCACTGCGTTTTGGAACCCATGTCCCTTGTCTAGCAAGTACCACCCAACTGAGGGTGAGTCATTTGTCACCAAGCAGTCCCACAGCTCGGTAGTCTGGGATAGGGTAGGCGTGCCTATGCAAATACACTCTCTGAAATTCTTTCCACCAGATGTCAGGGTAGAGCTTATCCTGACTCTGCTTACAATTAAATAAAATTAAGTGTTTAATTAATATAGTAAAAATATATCCTGACTCCTCTAAATAACACCACAATGTGAAATAAGAACAGAGAAAAATCTTGTCAGTGAAGACAAGTGAAGTTTCGCAAATGATCTTCCCATTATTAATTTCCATGCTGCCCCCATTGGAGGTCTGGACACCTCCACTGTCACTGCTCTGCATTCACCTTCCCCTAGAATTGTTCTTGGACATTCCCAAATATGAAAAATTATGCACTTCAGAATGCGAATAGTGACCCCGTCTCCTTCCTGCACCTGCTCTACATTGCTCCACAGCTGCTTCTTCCCCTGCAGAGTCACCCCAGCACGGCAGTGCAGCCGCCCAGGGGTCAGCAGGGGCCCCTGGCAAGGACAGTGGGTGCAGCTAACAGCCCAGTCTGCCTGGCAGTGAGTCAGCTGTAAAAAAGCAAAACCCCCTCCCAGAAGTACAGAGACTGAATTCCCCAACTTTAACATCATGACCCCCTCTAGAAAGCCACACGTGTCAGTTGTATTTTCACAGGGAGATACAAAAATCAGGTGACACAAATTTTTAAGTTGAGTAAATAAAATTGAGGAGATAGTTATTAACCTCACAGAAATATACTAAAGATCCCTCAACATAACACCTGAAGGGGAAATATGAACAGAGACAAACCTTGTCAGCAAAGGCTCATTTCCCAAACAAGCCTCAAAATGTTATGAATTCCCACCCCTCCTCCACAGGAGCTCTGTGCAGTGTCACTGTTCTGTAGGCAGCTTCCCATTCAATGCTGTTGTGGGCCTTTCCCAGGCCTGGAAATGTATCAACGACAGAATTTGAAGAGCAAACCTGGCTCCCCGCACCAGGTGGGATTTGAGTGTTTGGCCCCTGTCACTTAGTCTTTGTCAATAGTACAGACGCCAGGGGAGGGATCTTGGCACAGGGGCTGGTAGGGGAGAAATGATTGTAGATTCTGACCTGTGCTCTGGAGAGAAGGTAATAGTTGAGGGGGCATTTTTGTCTCCTCCCCTGCCTCAGTGTCCCCTGGGCCGGATTCTACATTCCACAGGACAAATGAGGGAGTGACATCACTTGGTGAATAAAAGCTAGTGCTCCATGGGAGGTTTGAATTCACAACCTCAGTATAGCTCCTCTCAGCACTGCCCTATAAGTATTGTTCACTAGCCAGTTGTGCCACTGGAGCATCTGTTAGCTGTTATTCTCCAAGACCCCTAGGTTGATAAGGGCGAGGAGTGACCCCAAAACATTCTCAGTGGAGCTAAGAGCCGGTAGCGACAAGTGTTGTACTCGGTGAGGTGGATTCTTCTTAAGGGTTCCAGGCCCCATTTGACCCTTTTGTTCTTCCCTGTGTAATAACAGAGCTGGTTAAGACTCACTGTAGAGTCTCGCTGCAGACCAACAGATCTGAAATCACTGATCACCAGGTCTAAGCATTAGTCTTGCT
The DNA here is from genome assembly GCF_025201925.1 of Gopherus flavomarginatus. Lineage (NCBI taxonomy): Eukaryota > Metazoa > Chordata > Testudines > Testudinidae > Gopherus > Gopherus flavomarginatus. Next base: position 12,264,537 of record NC_066636.1, read on the forward strand.
TTGGGACAGCGTCTCTCATCCAACAAACTGCCCAGTCTGCACTAGCAGTGAGGCTCCCTCACTAACAGCTGAAATCAGGGAGAGCTGTGTGAAGTGCAGGGACCCAGGGGTGCTTGAACAGGGGGGAACAACACCCCAGGACTTTTCAAAATGGGAGGGCTCTGCCTTGCCCCTTTGTAATGACCGTAAGGGATAGTGAGCGTGGGGAGGGAGCGGAAAACAGTGAGTGGGAGGCGGGGCCTTGGGGGGAAGAGGCAGCATAGCAGCAGGACCTTGGGGAGAAGGGGGGGCAGGGGCGTGGCCTCGAGTGGCAGGGAGGCGGCTACTGTTTGGGCTCTGGTGACTGCTACTTTTAGGGAGGGCTGTCCAAAGGGGGACAAGTGGGGCAATTTGCCCCAGGCCCTGGGCCCTGCAGGTGCCCCACAAGCCCTGGCCGAGAATCCCTTCCCTGGCTAGAGGCTCCTTTTTACATTTTACTGGCCCAGCAGCAGTCTGGGTCTTCGGCGGCACTTTGGCAGTGGGCCCTTCACTCACTCTGGGTCTTCGGATGCACTTCGGTGGCGGGTCCTTCAGCGCTGCCCAAGACGCAGTGTGAGTGAAGGACCCGCTGCCACTGAAGACTCAAAGCGCCTCCCAGTAAGTACAAGCGCCGCAGTCGGTGGCGCCTTTTTTATGACTGCTCCTCCGCTTTGCCCCAGCAGGCCCCCGATTCCTCTGGGCGGCCCTGCTTTTAGGGATCCTGTTCCACTCCTGGTGGGACCACAAGATATCCCAGAGCAGAGAGGGGCTAGCAGAGCGGTGCCAGGGTGGAATGGCAAGTGGCCGGCAATGTGGCCAGACAGCGGAGGGAGAAAGGGGCTTTCCCCCCGGGAGGTGAGAGGTGAACTCTGGGTTTTCACTGACCCAGGACAGCAGCTGTGGGTGAGGTGCAGTGAAGGGAGGGACACATCCAAAGAGCTTTTGGTGTCTGGATTTAAGAGCCCGAGGCAAAAGACCACTGCCCAGCGCACTGTGGGTGGGTGTTCTGCTCATAGTGTTGTGTTATGAATCCTGATTGTGGTGTTTTCCCAAGTTAATACAAGGTGATTTTCCTCCTTTTTCTTAGTTTTTTTTCTATACTCAGTGGTTGTGAGTGGGGAGAGTATCACCTCTTCGAGGCACCCAGTGGCCAGGGTTAGTTCTCCCCGATTGCTGGGTGGGTGCTTAAGCATATTGTGTACCCAAACAGGGAATTGTAACTTCAACCTTCATAGTAAGAGCCAGAGGTGCAACCTGACGCTGCTTGGGGCGGAAAAATACATAACGCCGCCCCTGGTCAGGGAATTGCCCACATTGAGCACAAGGTGAGAGCTGTGTGATCTGAAATGTCCATTGGCACCACCGTGCACTGGGCTGTCGACGTGCTCTCCTTCACATAAATCCAGTCAAGGCGACTCCTGGCCTGTCCCTGCAGAAAGATGTACCCCCTCTGCGGCTCTAAGCTGACCTCACTACAGACCTGTGCCATGTAATGCTCATTGTAAAAATGTTTCCTCTGACAGTTGGGAAAACATCAACAACAAACAGTCCAGAGGAAGGGAACCAGTTCCTTCCATTTCTTAATTGGGGACCATACACACTAATATAGCCCTAACCAGTGCCACAGAGCACAAAGCCCACCAGTAACGTCCTCCCTGGTCAGAGCTCCAGCACCTTCTGTACTTGCACTGCGAATGTGAAGAAGAAGACTCCAACCCCATCATTCTTCCCTGGCCTGGAAGACCAAAGAGACAGGCCCTTCTTCCAATCACCCTCTGCCTATCAATCTACCCTAAACTCATGAATGTGTATTTCCTGAACACCCACCATGCCCAAGTCCAACTGCTCCAAGGCACTGAACATCAAACACCTCTTCCTGGGCCCCCAAATCCCTGCCATCTTCCACATGGTCACTTTTACAGATGCCCCTTCCCTGGTACTACTCTTGCCCAGCAGCCCAGTGGCACCATTCCTGAGGGTCACCCTACCTCACTGGCTTCCTGCCATGTTGGGAAAGACAGCTCTCATCCTAAAAGTTCAGGTGGGCCAACCAGATGCAGAAGCCCACATTATCTTTTCCTACTGCAGAGCTCAAGGTCAGAGATTCACCCTGGGTGGAGAAACTATTGTGCACCCAGAGAGCAAGCCATCACTGCGCAAAGAGGGATGAAAGGGCCTACCAAAGCCTGAGATTGAACGAGGAACCTTTAGATTTTCAATCTAAAGCTCTCCCAACTAAGCTACTTTACAAGCTGTTTAGCAGTGTTTTGGCCTGCTGCTTCTCTGTCTGGATGGTTTTGCAGCAGTTGCATGCAAAAAGAAAGTCATTGGGAGTGGCCCATGAAGACACTTTTGCCTGCCTTGCTCAGCTTGACTTACTTTCTCATTCTGTTCCTGCCTGAGTTCCCGGGTTGACCTGGTGGCAGAAGGCGACTGGGAGCCAGTGGCGCGGGGAGAAAATGAGCTGGAGCCTGAGCTAGACTAGACCCTGGCAGTGAGAGTCTGGTCACCATTTGCCGCCCCACCCTGTTGTCCTGGATTCCCCTACTAGGTGTCATTTAAGGAGGGAAGTGGGGCTTCTGCTTCCCCTCCCTGATTTTCACACGGCAAAGGAGTGCAAACAGGAAAACGAACGGCTGCTCCATACCCCCACTGGAGGAACCCGACGCCCTTAGCTGTGGTGAGTAAGAAGTGACTGTTGGCTGACAGAGCCTGTCCCAGAGGAGCTGGAACAGCAGCTGCCGCCTCCCCCTCAGCTCCAGGCTGTGGGAAATGCTCATTGCCTGGCTGCATGGGCAGATGCTGCTCCGTGCTCTGGAGAGCGTCTGTATTGATCTGTCAACCCCCGGTCTTCACTGAGCCAGTCTGGTAAGGTCCCAAGTGCCCCCTTCGGCCTTCGGCTTTAATTTGCACCTGGATGCATTTAACCATAAGTTGCCATGGTGGTATTCCAACGATGTTTTTTTTTCCAGTCATGTCTCCACATGTGGACTGCAGAGGGCGGGTAGTGTAGAACCATTGTGGCAGCTCTGCACTGCATGGGAAATTCCGCAGTAGACAAATACATTATCTGAGCTGCAGAAGAGGATGGCAACAAAGGAAAATCGGACCCAGAATTGTTACACTGGTGTAAAAGAAGAGTAAGTGAGAAGAAGAACAGTTTTCCTCAAACAGTTCAGAATGGAATGACTGTGTCTTTTGGCTAAATTATCTACAGGATGCTAATAAGTATCAGCTTGTGTGGGGTGTAGAGGAGCCTGGTAGCCATTACAAATGTATTTAAAGTGACAAAGAGTCCTGCAGCACTTTATAGACTAACAGAAGTATTGGAGCATAAGCTTTCGTGGGTGAATATCCACTTCGTCAGATGCATGGGAGTCTAATGTAATATAATCGCTACTGTAATATAGAAAGTTTTCCTCCATTTAAAGTGTATATATTCCCAATAAGCATATGATGATGGTTATAAAAATCCCCTTCTGTCTCTGACCTTTAATCTTTTTTCTCCAGATGTGGTAAAGTTTAAGGGTGAGACTTTCAAAAGCATTTGATATTGGCCTAACTGCTCCCACAAAATTGTATGGGAGTTGTACCAATAACGTCAGTGGGAGCAGCGTTCAGCCAATACTGAGCAGTTTTGAAAATCCCACCCTAAACTATTAACACTAAAATTTGGATTAAACTATTAATAAATAAAACAAAACCCTAGACTCCAGTTGATGAGAGTTAGTTTCTGACTAAAGCCTTTCAAGTAGTAGTTTTATTTGGAAAAGGTAAATGACCACTTAAAACCATATTTAGGGCCTGCATGTCCTTCCAATAAGCAGTGAAGTTTAAAACTTCAATGATTACATTCTTTGAAGGAATGTGTGGTATAATTTTTGCCATTTGTATCAACCTGTCTTGTAAAACATTAGGGACAGTAAAAAAGGGGTAGTATCTGAATCCAGTTTAGTTTTAAGGCTGCTGTTTGATTTGACTTCTAGTTAGGCCCATGGTTGAAAGTCACTGGCACTGAAATCTTGCAAGCTGTTTTCACAAGTTTTTAGGACAAAATGATGCAAGGATGGAGTCACTGATTTTCTGAGACTTCTACCATCTTTAACTATTGTGATCAGCTGTTCTTGAGAGAGAGGGTCCTTATTGTTTGAGATCCAAATCCGTACCTAAACTGTAGGGGTGGGGCTTCAAGGAATTGGATTTGAGGTTCTGGTTATGGCCTGCCTCTCTAAAATATTTAACTTCTAAGCAAGATCTTACTTTGTCACCAATACTAGGCACCAATATGATATAATCTCTACTGTAATATAGAAAGTTTCCCTCCATTTAAAATGTGTTGCTACTTACAGTGATAAAAGATGATCCTTAGTTTTAATATATATATATGGCTATATATGGACCAAATCAGAAAACATTCACAGCTCCCAAATTCATCCCAACTAAAGCAATAAAGGCCTCAGCTAACTGGAAAAGCATAATTATTACAGCTATAACAATTATTATATTTGCATATTTAACAAAGTTTCTTTATATATATAAACTGAAGTGCTCATACAACATTAGTTTATTCCACTTTGTTAAATATGCAAATATAATAATTGTTATAGCTGTAATAATTATGCTTTTCCAGTTAGCTGAGGCCTTTATTGCTTTAGTTGGGATGAATTTGGGAGCTGTGAATGTTTTCTGATTTGGTCCATATATAGCCAGCCTCAGGGATATTTCTGTTTTAACCTTATTCTAACACCTAACACTTAATTTGGATTAGATGGGAAGTGTGTTGTGTAGTTTTAGGAAGCAAGACACGGTAACTTATGACAAGAGTTCCAGAGCTGTTTGTTGGAACCAGCTCTTCAGTATCACATACTGAGGACCTGATTCTTTGCTATCTTATATCAGTGTTGGCTCCATTGGCTTCAGTTCAGCAAGAGGAGAACTGGGTCCTGGAACTTTAAGCATTCTCTTATACTTGGCGGCTGTGGTTACAGAAATGTACTTTATAACAGTTTTTACTTGAGAATATGTTACTGAGAGATGAAAACCCAGATCCTCTGCTATGGAATGGTGCAGCTCTTGTGGAGCAGGGGCAAGTGAGGATGTGCAAAGATCTGCTCCCCCAATGCTGGTCTGGCTGTATGGTGGTCTGGCCCCTTGGTGTAGCTTAAGTCAGCCTCGAAGGATCAGCTAGGTGTAGAGAAGCCTCAGCCAAACCTGTATTCCAACAGCAGGGAGGGGAAGGAGAGTGAAGGAGCCACTCCCTTGGCTCTACACCAGCAGAGAGTTCCCATATACAAGGCTGTACCTCTCTTGGTCAGCTCTGCTAGACTTAGGGCCAAAATCTGCCTGCGGTGAAGTGAATATTGCACACTGGAGGATCTGATACAAATAGTCCTGTAGAAAAACATAGACCATTTCAGCCCAAATGCTGCTGAGTTCTTTACTTCAGAAATACAAAGGGAGGAAGCATCCCCAAAGTCTGAAGAAAGTGATATGTCACACTAGATTGATCAGCCTTTCCCATTTCAAGAGCCACTGTCTACGTGCCAGAATAAACACATTCCTCTCTTGGAACATGGTTCTAGAGGAAAGACAAATGTAACACGCTGTGAACCAAATCGTACTCTGCCCCAATGAACACATTAGTTTAACTGGAAAAATCATTAGTGACTAAGGGGATGAGATGCAACTGTCTGTGCTGCTGCCTGACTGGCTGGCTCCTTATATAGGACCCCTAATCAGGTAAGCCCCGCCCCCTAATCAGGGCTCCCCTGCTCTCCCAGCACACTGCCCCTAGCAGCCTACACACACACACACACACTACACAATACAATCCACAAACTACGCACTACAAAAACCTGCTCCTCCAACAGAACTCCCACTGAAACTCCCCTATTGACAGCTGTTTGCTGGTTCCTGTGCTGCTGCAGTTCAAGTAGAGTTCAACATGGAGGAGCTTTGGTTCACTAAGGCTTAGATTTATGCCTAGTGACACCAACACTGGGGAGCTGTCGTTCCTGTGGGGGCGGGGCTCTGCCTTCCCTCCCCAGGTCTGCGAGGTGACTGCGGAGCGGCCGTTCCTGCTGGGGTGGGGTGCTGCTTTCCCTCTCCGTCTCTGCTAAGAGCCTGGGAAGCGGCCGTTCCAGCTGTGGTGGGGTGCTGGGTTCCTCCCCCCCAGCTCTGCCAGGGGACTGGGAAGTGGTGGTTCCAGTGGGGGCGGGGCGCTGCATACTCTCTCCAGCTCTGGCAGGGGAGTGGGGAGTGACTGCTCCAGCAGGGTTGGGGGGCTGGGTTCCCTTCCCAGCTCTAGTAGGGGGCTGGGGAGTGGCAGTTCGAGCGGGGCAGGGGCCTTGGCTTCCCTCCCCAGCTCTGGGAGGGGAGAGGGGAGTGGCGGTTCCAGCGGGGGCGGTGTGAGGGTGCTCCCCGTGGGAGCCAGCTGAGGTCTCTCATTCAGGGTGAACTGCAAACAAAACAGGGCAGACAAACCCCAAATGCTGGTGGTTATTTCAATACTTAGATTTATCAAGCGAGCACAAAACAGCTTCTATAGTACCTCACTTGTCACTTAGAAGTCCAAACAACACAGTTCCCTTAAAGTGCCCAGCCTCAGGCCTCCGTCCAGTCACACCTGTCAGATATGATGATTCCTGAAAATCTTACTTCATCATAGAAAAGAAAAGATTCTTCCAATCCCAAAGGATCAGCCACATACCCAGGTCCAATTACAACTTAGATCTTACCCAAAATACACGCTTACAGCCAATTCTGATTAACTAAGTTAAAATGTATTAGAAAAGAAAAGAGAGAGAGTGTTAGTTAAAAGATCCATATACATACAGACCTGAAGTCAATTCTTGAAGTTCAGATATATAGCAGAGGAGAGCTTGTAGTTGCCAAAAGTCCTCTTAGAAATAGTCCATAGGTTATAGTCCAGTTTCCAGATTCAGGGTAGCTCCAGTCAATGACTGGGGATCTCAATCCTTGTGGTTTAAAGTTTCCCCCTCTTGAAACCCAAAGCAGATCTGAGATGAAGAAGGATCGTATCCCAGGCTTCTCATACATTTCCAGCAGCCTTTCGGCCTGAGCAAACAATAAGCTTAACTCCTCCCAAACATCCTGGCAATTAGCACAGAGTAATTTATCCATTAAACAGTTCAGATACAGGTTACTATAACCTTCAAAGAGACATATAGACAATAATACTATTTCACTCAAGTATCATTTTAAATGCTAATATTCCCTTTTTTGATCTTTGAATTAAAACTATACCAATAGACAAGACCTGTTTGCTTACATCACAAGCCTTGAGCAAACATCTCCCCTTCTACCTCTAACAATGCAGACTTGCATTTCAAAGCTCTGTTCATTTCCATATCTTTCTAACCAGTCCTTAAGGTTCACCCATGGGTCAGGTCAGTCGGTGAGGTGAGTTAATTAACTCTTTCTGGCCCTGTCCCCTTTCAGTGAGATATTATATTATACTCATAACATCACAGGTGGGGCGCTGGCTTCCCTCCCCAGCTCCGGGAGGGGAGCACAGAGTGGCGGTTTGAGCGGAGGCTGGGCTCAGGGTTCCCTCCCCAGCTCTGGGAGGGGCCTGGGGAATGTCGGTTCCAGAGGGAGCAGGGCACCGGCTTCCCTTCTCAGTTCTGGGAGGGGCCTGGGGTGTTGTGGCTCCAGAGGGGGCGGGATGCTGGCTCCCCTCCCCAGCTCTGGAAGGGGCCTGGGCAGTGGCAGTTCGAGCAGTGGCGGGATGCTGGCTTCCCTCCCCAGCTCTGGGAGGGGCCTGGGAATTGGCGGCTCCAGCGGGGGCGGGGCATTGCCTTCCGCAGCTCTGGGTGGGGAGTGGGGAGCGGCGGTTCCAGCGGGGGTGAGGCGCCGGCTCCCCTCCCCAGCTCTGGAAGGGGCCTGGACAGTGGCAGTTTGAGCTGTGGCGGGATGCTGGCTTCTCTAGCCAGCTCTGGGAGGGGAATGGGCAACGGCAGTTGCAGCGGGGGTGGGGAGCTGTCTTCCTTCCCCAGCTCTGCGAGGGGACAGGTCGGCAGCCATTCGGGTGGGGGCAGGGCGCTGCCTCCCATCCCCAGCTCTGCGAGGGGACTGGGGAGCATCCGTTCCAGTGGGGGCGGGGAGCTGGGTTCCCTTCCTGGCTCTGCAAGGGAACTGGGCAGCGGTCGTTCGAGCGGGGGCAGGGCGCTGGGTTCCCTCCCCAGCTATATGAGGTGACTGGGGAGCGGCCGTTTCAGCAAGGGAGAGGCGCTGTGTTTCCACATCATCTTTGCCAGGGGACTGGGGAGTGGCCATTCCAGTGGGGGCTGGGCACTGCCCTCCCTCCCAGCTCTGCGAGGGGACTGGGGAGTGGGTGTCCCACCAAGGGTGAGGCACTGTGTTCCCTCCCCTGGCTCTGAGGGGACAGGGAGCTGCCTTCCCTCCCCAGCTCTGCGAGGGGACTGGGGATTGGCTGTTCAAGCAGGGGCGGGACACTAGGTTCCCTCCCCACAGGGCCGGCTTTAGGCCGATTCAGCCGATTCCCAGGAATCGGGCCCCGCGCCTAAGAGGGCCCTGTGCCGAGAGCCGGAGCCACGGTTGAAGTGCGTCAAGCAGCCCCGCTCTCCCAGCTTGAGCTCTGGGCTCTTTAAATAGCCCCCATAGCCCTGGGATAGCGGGGGGCTCAGGGGGCTATTTAAAGGGCCAGGGCTCCAGCTGCCTCTGCCACCCCGTCCTTTAAATAGCCGCTGGAGCCCCGCCGCCCCCATGTATTCTCCAGGGCTCCAGCCGCTATTTAAAAGGTCTGGGGCGGGGTAGAAGCAGGGGAGCCCCGGGCCCTTTAAATAACCCCCAGAGCCCTGGGATAGAGGGAGGCTTCGGGGCTATTTAAAGGGCTGGGGCTCCAGCTGCCTCTGCTGCACCCCCAGCCCTGCCCCCAGCCAGCTCTGCACTCTGTGCCCACAGCTAGCCCCTGCCAAACCCTCCGCCCTGTCTCCAGCCACCCCCCACAGCCCTGCCCAAAGCCAGCCAGCCTCCACACACCCCTGCCCGCACAAGCCCTGCACACCCTGCCCACACCCAGCCCCAACCCCCCTGCCCTGTCACCAGCCAATCCCGCTGCACTCCCCTGCCTGAAGCCAGCCAGTTCTGCACTCCACTGTCTCCAGCCCTCCCAAACCCTGCTGCATCCCCCTGCGGCCCTGCCTGAAGCCAGCCCACCCCACACCCCCATCTCCAGCCAGCCCTGCACCCCTTGCCCTGCCTGCATCTAGACCCTGCCTCCAACCAGCCCCATGCCCGCTGCTGCCCTGCAGTTCCAGGGCAGTAACCCTACATACCTGCTTCAATGGGGGGGGAACGAGTAGCTGGGACCTACACATGTGCACACCCGCAGGGAGTGGCAGGGACCCACACATGTGAAATGGCGGTCATTAATAAGCAATCAACAGCATATGTGATGCAATGTACATAATATTTAATTGTATTATTTATATAGTTATGGAAAGTAAATAATACATGAAAGAAATGAAAGGCTTTTTTTTCTCCACTTTTTTTTTTAAGTCATCCCCGCCAGGACCCCGCCGAAAATGTTCGAATTGGGCCTTGCACTTCCTAAGCCGGCCCTGGGACTGGGGAGTGGCTGTTCCTGCAGGGGTGGGGCACTGGGTTCTCTTCCCAGCTCTGCGAGGGGACTGAGGAGCAGCTGTTCCAGCAGGGGCAGTGCGCTGCCGTCCCTCCCCAGCTCTGCGAGGGGAGTGGGGAGCAGCCGTTCCTGCAGGGGCGGGGCGCTGGGTTCCCTTCCCAGCTCTGCCAGGAAACTGGGGAGTGGCTATTCCTGCGGGGGCAGGGTGCTGCCTACCCTCCCCACATCTGTGAGTGGACTGAGGGGCCATCATTCCAGCAGATGCGGGGCGCTGCTTTCCCTCCCCAGCTCTGAGAGGGAACTGGGAGTGGCCGTTCCTGTGGGGGCGGAGCACTGGGTTCCCTCTCCGTCTCTGCGAGGGGACTGGGGAGTGTCCGTTCCTGGGCAGGCGGGGCGCTGGGTTCTCTCCCAGCTCTGCGAGGAGAGTACGGAGCGGCCGTTCCTGCAGGGGCTTGGCACTGCCTTCCCTCACAGAGCTGGGGAGGAACTGGGGAGCGGCCTTTCCTGTGCTGGCGGGGGTGACAGTGCTGCCCGTGGGAGCCAGCTGAGGTCACTCAATCAGGGTGAACTGCAAACAAAATGGGACAGATAAACCTGAAACGCTGGTGGTTATTTCAATACTCAGATTTACCAAACCAGCACAAAACAGCTTCTACAGTACCTCACTGGTTACTTAGAAGTTTAAACCACACAGTTCCCTTAAAGTGCCCAGCCTTAGGCCTCCGTCCAGACACACCTGTCAGATATGGTGATGTTTCCTGAAAATCTTACTTCATCATATAAAAGAAAAGGTTCTTCCAATCCCAAAGGATCAGCCACATACCCAGGTCCAATTATAACATTGATCTTACCCAAAATACACGCTATAGCCAATTGTTATTAACTAAGCTAAAATTTATTAGAAAAGAAAAGAGAGAGTGTTGGTTAAAGGACCAATACACATACAGACTTGAATTCAATTCTTGAGGTTCAGATACATAGTAGAGGTGAGCTTGTAGTTGCCAAAAGTCCTTTTAGAAATAGTCCATAGGTTATAATCCAATGTCCATATTCAGGGTGACTCCAGTCAGTGACTGGGGATCTCAATCCTTGTGGTTTAAAGTTTCCCCCTCTTGAAACCCAAAGCAGATCTGAGATGAAGAAGGATCGTGTCCAAGGCTTCTTATACATTTCCAGCAGCCTTTCGGCCTGAGAAAACAGTAGGCTTAACTCCTTCTCCCAAACATCCTGGCAATTAGCACAGAATAATTTATCCATTAAACAGTTCAGATACAGATTACCATAACCTTCAGAGAGACATATAGACAATAATACTATTTCACTCAAGTATCATTTTAAATGCTAATATTCCTTTTTTGATATTTGAATTAAAACCATAGCAATAGACAAGACCTGTTTGCTTACACCACAAGACCTGAGCAAACATCTACTCTTCTACCTCTAACAATGCAGACTTGCATTTGAAAGCTCTATTCATTTCCATATTTTGCTAACCAGTCCTTAAGGTTCACCCATGGGTTAGGTCAGTCTGTGAGGTGAGTTAATTAACTCTTTCTGGCCCTGTCCCCTTTCAGTGACATATTATATTATACTCATAACATCACACCCTCAATGCAAAATTGATGCAGGAAGGGATGACACTAACATCACTGACTGCATCCCAAAAGCTCTGCATCCTGGGTTTGGTTTTATTACAGCTTTTACTGGGTTAGAAGCCATATTAGTGTGTAACAGAAATGTTTTACCAAATTCATGTTCAATAACATGATTGAATCTCTTTACAAACTTAAGGCCAAACTTGGTTAGAACAATAGTGGATTGGATCTGCTCTCGCAGCAGGATTCCTGTATGTTTCATGTGATCTTGCCAAGTGCTAAAGAAACTAGCTATTTTATCTATACAAGCTCTGGTAAATGTTTGGAACTCAATTAACATTAAATCAATATAGATATTAATGTTGTTCACAGTGTAGGAATCTTGGCATTTAGTCATGAAAGCAATATGGTAGTGTGCCTCAGTTTCCCTTTTCATACAGCACATCAGATCTGGAATGTCTTTTCTTCTGTGAAAAGTTCCAAGACTGTTTACAGGCACTAGCAGTGAAACGTCAGTATAACAAGGCCTTTTAACATAAAGTGTGTTCTCATATATTTCTGTTAACATGTTCAAGGGATTTTCCAAAAGATTAGGCACATTGTACATTTTTACAGTTGTTGGTAATAGCATTACACTAGTTACAAAATTTACCATTAGCAATAACAACAAATTCATTGCAAGTGTCCATCTATAATTATGTTTGTCATGCCATACCTTTGGCTCAATACTATTGGGGTTTTGACATTTTAGGGTTAACCTGCGGCTTCCCTTTGCAAAATTCAGTTTTCTCTTTCCTCCACCTTCTGTAGGATCACACCCTGATTTCTCTTGCTTAATAGAATTCACTGGCTTAAGGGGTGGGCTCTCTGCGCTAACAGCTATTAGCAAGTCTTTCTTCTCCCTCCCAGTCAGGTAATTTGCATCAACACAGACACTAGCTTTTAGATTTTCAGCTGCTACCCATTCCAAGGCTGGACCCTGTTTTACAGAGATACCACACGAATTCAAATAGTCGGAGGGTGAGAGTCTGCTTGCTCTCCCCTGCATCCTCAAGCATTTGGCCATAAAACTGTTCTGCTCTGAAACACCAGTAACCAAATTTCTCCTCAGATCCTTGGCACTTGGTCATAGGGCTGTTTAAATTCCTTAACAACTTTTACTTCATCAGAGACAGTCTCAAAGCCATTCACACTGGATTTTTCAAAAGGAAAGTCAGTGGATCCATTTACAATAGAAAATTTCTGTCTGTTAGGAACTGAAACTTCCTTGATTAAATCACTTCCACACCCTTTAGTTGTACCAAACTGCTTGCACAGATTACCATGAAGATTTCTTTCCTTAGCAGCTTCTCTATGCAGCAATTCACCTCTCACAGAAACTCTGCCCTTCCTTGCTTCACCCAGGGTTTGCTCTAAAGGAACACTTTCTTGAGCCCCCACAGACTCTTACTGGGTCTCACTTACATCCACAATCACCTCTGACCCATCAGGCAGATTCCTACACAATTCCTTTTCAGGCAAACTTATAGATTTTCTAGATAACAGGTTAGAAGCATTCTCCTTCCCTTGGCCATGAACAAGCTCAGGAATCTTTTCCTTCTTGCTACAAGTTGTCAAACTGTCAGTAGGTAACACAATTAAATCATCTTTTTGCTCTCCTTGTGCCCTGGCTAGGGTATCACCCTGATTAGACAGAGTTGGTACATCCTTTTCCAACCACACATTAGCAACTGGCAAACTACAAGCACCAGAATTGTCTGGTCTCTGGGATTTTGCTAAGACACTAACTGGATGCAACCTAGTTACAGGGCCTTCTCCCCAGGAGACACAAACTTAGGACCATTCCCTTCCTGGGCTTTAGCTGTATTTACAACCAACTCCGAGACAACTGAATTACCCTCAACAATCACAGGCTGAAAGGCACCTTCTGTCTGCTCCACAGACACAGAAGAGCCGGAGGGCTCGTGCAGACTAGGGGGGGGAAATTGATCTTAGATACGCAACTTCAGCTATGTGAATAACGTAAGTGAAGACGAATATCTAAAATCGAATTACTCACCCGTCCAGGGTGCTCAGGGGCGGGGCAGCTCCTGGGGGTGGGGCTCTGGCACAGCCCGGGGGCGGGGCAGCTCCTGGGGGCGGGGCTCTGGCACATTGTGACGCGGATCCCGGGCTGAACAGCTGCTTCCTGGTTCTCCACGTGCTGCCAGCAGCGCTGGAGCTGCCCGAGCCGGAGCGGAGCCGCTGTTCTCAGCTGCAGCCAGGATCTGACCCCGGCCCCGCTGGGATCCAGGTGGGGACAGAGACTGGGGCCCGGGGGTTCCCCTTGGTGTGGCTGGCAGGGGCGGGAGGGGAGAAGCCGGAGCTGCAGGCGGGGGAAGGGCGGTGGGACATTGTGACCCGGAGCCCCCGGGGAATGAGAGGCGCTGGGGGGCAGGAAAGTGACTCTGCCCCAGGGAGCCTGGGAGAAGCCTTGAAGGCGCCTCGGCCCCAGTGGAGCTGCAGGAGGATCCGCCCACCCGCCCCGCTGGGATGGGGCGCCGGGGCCCGGCCGTCGTGTGGGGGGGAGGGGCGGACCCCGGGCCAGGCGGGCGGGGGCGGTGTATTAAATCCCTCCCCATAGCAATGTGCTACTCCCGGGCACTGCGCATGCCCAGTAACAGCCGCTGAAGCCACTGCCCTTCCCCCTGCCCGGACCAGCCGTAACGTTCCGCCGGACACTGGGGGCGGGGCTGGAGCGGGGCGGGGGAGTAACAGGGAGCGTGGGAGGGGCGGGCGCAGAGCAGGAAATTGATGGGCGGGGGAGGTCAGGCAGCTGGAGGCAGGGTTCGTGGCTGGCTAAAGTGCTTAATCCGGGCTGGGGGGAGGAGCAGGAGTTGAGCTCAGGGTGAGGCGCTGGCAAAGCCCCCCCTTTGGTGTGAGGGCGGAGGTGTCGAGGGGGGAGGAGAAGCCGGAAGTGCAGGGGGGGAGGTCACTGGGGTGGGGGGGGTAGATCTGTCTCTGTGCAGCCAGGACATTCCCGGGGTGGGAGGGAGGTGAGTTAACTGGATCCTGTCCATGTTATTGCCACTTCCTCCCACACACACATTCTCTCAAGATTTCCCCTTTTCTCTCTCATTATCACACGTGGCTATAAAATCCAGGGAGATTCTCCGCCCCCCACCCCTCATGATCAGCTCTCTAAGTGCCTCTGATTTTCCCTTTTCTCTCCATACTTCTCAAATGTCAATTTAAAATCTCTCCGATGGGGGGTGGATTTTCCTACCCATTTTATCTGCAGCGATTTGTCCTTGTTTGGGTGGGAAATTGTTGCCCTGGGTCATTCCCCAGAACATGGCTCCCACTGGAGTGGGATGGGATGAGGTTCCCGTTCTCTGCCAGGGCAGGGAAGGGAAGGGAGGAGCACATCCCCCATGGAGACTGCCCAGACCCCATTTCCCAATTCCCTTGCGGCCCCTTTCCATTGTCCAGGGAGCCTTCCAGCTCCCGCCCCAAGCCCTTAAATCAGCTCCTCAAAGGGCTCTGAGCTGCTCACGTGAATGGTTGCCCCGTGGCCGGGGGGGACCATCACATTCTGTTTATGTATTGGACAGTCATATAAAATCCAGTCCAACAGTCCCCCTTTTCCACTAGTTATTTAATAGCAACATCAAATCCCCTCCGATCTTGGTGGTTTTCTCTCATGTTATCAAATGTTGTTTGTGACAGGCTTCTCTCTGCGTGTCTCAAAGATTGATATAAAATACCCCAAACATTTGCCCCACTTCTCTCTAGTTGTTTTATTTCTAATTGAATATGATGGGTTGTTTCCCAATGTGCTAAGATGCAGCCGCCTCTGGGGTGGATCCATGGTGGCCATTATTTGCTAGTGACAGCCCGTGGATCTTTCTTGCCCTCCAGGCCTTCCATTCTCCTGTTAAAGAAGCACTCCCCAGGCTCCCTCTGCCTGTGTGACTGGCCAGCAGGAGGTGGTGTTAACTTTCTAGCCACTTCTCACACTCTGTGAGGTAACACTTGCAGGGGCAGGGAAGGTGTCTGTGTGGGGAGATTGCAGCTGAAGGGGCATTGTGGTAGGGGGAGGCCTCTGGGTGGCTGGGCAGGGGGTAACCTAGTCTGGTTGGTGGGTTGTGGAGGTTTGGGGTTTTCGGGGGTGGTGGTTCTGATGTGCCCATCCCTGAGGTTATGGGTCCTGGAGGTGGGTATCGCTGGGGGCCTGGTGGCTGCAGAACAGTGGGGGTGGGTGTCTCTTGGGGAGGCGGGACAGAGGGTTAGAGGGAGCCTGGTTCTGTGCCAGGGGCTCTGTCTGTGCTTCCCCCGCTGGTTCCTGGTTTTGTTGCCATGCCCAGTGCACAGAGCTGGGGGAGGGGATCCCTGGCACTAGGTGAGGGCATGCCAGGGAAGCAGAGTGATGGGTCGCACTGTAAAGCATCAGGGGGACACACTGGGCAGAGGAGGGGGTCCCAGGCAAATGTCAGGGTAGATCGTTCTGGAGGGTGGGGAAGTTCCTAGGCAGGCAGTGAGGGACTGAGTTCCCAGTGGGGGGAGGGGTCCCTTGAGGGGGTCCCTGGCTGCTGGGGGCTCTTGGTGGGGGGAACCCTTTGGGATTCCCAACCTGGCAATCATAGTGTGGTGATGGTTCTCTGGCCGGTGGGGCTTTGAGAGGTATCTGGGGTCCCTGGCCAGGGACTCTGGGAGCTGCGTCCCAGGGAATATCTGATGAGATCCTGGCTGGGGGGTGTCTGGGGCCCCTGGCTGGGGGGTCTGGGCTCTGGGTACTAGGGGGTGTCTGGGGGCTGCTGCTAACCATGATCCTTCTCTCTGGTCACCTTGTACCAGAGTCCTGGCTCCTAGTCACCAGGTCACCAAGTCCATTCCCCAGTCACGTGCCCTGTCACTGTGATAGCTTTCTGTCCACTTAGCAAACACTGTTAGTGTGAAATCACAGAATTTACTTTTCTCCTCTTTTGAAAACTGCAGGAACTTTCGGTTCCGTTTGGAAAATTTTTGCCCCCAGTCCTTGTCCTAGATCTGCGGGGGTGAGGGAGGTGGGAAGGGAGTCAGCACTGCCACACTATGGTCTTTTCCACAGCGTTCTGAACTCATTCTTTCTGAAATCCGGTGTCATTGAGACCGTTGTTAATCCAGAGTCACTGTATGGAAAGACAAGGAGTGATTCCAGATGGACAGTGGGTCAAATGAGATCAGCCATTCTCCCTGTGAGGAGCGGCTCCCATTAGCTGCTCTCCCCAGAGAGCTAAAGGAGGGAAGCTGCTCATACACTCTGTCCCTCTCTGCTCAGGATATTGGGGTTCAGCTTCCTGGGTCAGATGCTGGAGCCTCCATTGTGATCTGGGAGACCAGGCTTGGCAGCTGCTGCTCCCCCAGTGGGGCTCTGTGCTGGGAAGTGACCTTAATTAAAACTCCTTCTCTGCCCGGCCCAGGGGATGACTTTCTGCAGCTGGTCCTAGCCCCCTAGGGCAGTCCTGGGCCCTGTTACTACTAAATTCTGAGCCAGAGTCTCCAGGTTACTGAAAGACCTCTCAGGGAATGTCCTAGGGTCTGGCAAGAAAGTGACTCTGCACAAACAACACCACCTCATTTCTCCTCCCATTAGCGGTTGCCAGGAGGAAATCCAGCCATGGGAGAGCAAAGCCCCCAGGAATGGGACTGTCCCAGCCAGAGGGGCAGGGAGAGAGGACAGGGGAAGGAGAGACTGAAAGGGGCAGTGGGAGAAATGAATGTGGGGGAGAGATTTCCAGCTCTCTAGTCCACCCAGTCACATGTATTGCTGCATCCTGGGGCAGAACCACTTTCCAGTGAACAAAACAAGGATCAGACAGAGCAAAAGCCAGTTCCTGACTCCATATTCCCCCTGCTGGGGTGTGGCTGCCGTGGGGTCAGTGTCTGAGGGAATCCCCCACAGTGACTCCTTTGGTTCTGCTCTTTTCTAGCCTTGTGTTCAGAGAAGGGGTGAGGGGAGAGAGAAGGGAGGTTAAAAATGTGTCTGTGGACTTAGCCTGGCAGGAGGGGCCAGGTCTAAATTGTAATAAACAGATCGAGCATTTCCCAGCATGACAGAATCTAGGGTGTCTGTCTGCAGGGAAAGGGCCTGGGGGAATTGTGATGTGAAATGAACTAAAACCGGTTCTGAAACGCCCACAACTGCCCTTCTCCCCCAGACAGGCTGCGGAATGTTTTGCTCCAGCTCATCCCAGCCTGGCGTGGGACAGGGAAGAGAAATGGCTGCAGTGGAGTCAGTCCAGGTAGAGATTAACGGAGGGTTGCTGGTGGGTTCCTGCTGGAGGAAAGGGAGAGCAAATACACCAGAGGTGGGAAGGTTTGCAGAGTCTGGTTTGGAGGTTGGAGCGGGGCAGGAAATTCACAGCGTGGGGAAAGGAGGAGGCCAGGGTGTGGCAGACCTGCTGGGAGTTATTTACTAAGTGGCCTAGATTCTAGGAACAGACCCAGGAGGTTTGGAGGTGGAAATGCCCTAATTTGTGAAGAGAGAAAATAACCCACCTACATGGAGCTAGTCAAACTGACCAGACTCCTAGTGCTGGAGCCTGACCTCATTAACCATCAGCTGCTGTGAGATATAAAGGGGACACCCATGAGTCAGGCTTATTGGAGCTGCCTCTCCCTTCATATCCCGCTCCTCACAATGAGGAGGGTGTTGGGCATCCTACCAGCGAGCTCTCCCTGGACCCTGCTAGGGGCTCCATCTCCTGTATCAGTCAGTGGCTAGTAGGGGGGTGATGGATATGCTGGGAGAGATAAGGGGCTCTCTCTTCATCCCCTCACCCTGGCATTTGCTGGATACTCTGAGCCAGGTCGAGGTGGGACTCTCCTGACTATGATCCACCCAGAGCTTCCATTTGATTCACTCTTCTCTGCCACAAATAGTGGGGCTGTGAGTGGGGCAGCAAGTCCTTAGTATTGGACTCTTACTCTTTCAGGGGATGGTGACCTTCAAGGAGATGGCTATGTATTTCACCAGGGAAGAGTGGGCTCTGCTGGACCCCATTCAGAGAGCCCTCTACTGGGATGTCATGCAGGAGAACTATGAGACTGTGACCTCGCTGGGTAAGGGTTCCTGTCCCTTCTGTTCTTGGAAGGGGAAATGAAGAGTGAAGGTTCACGCCACCCCCACAATGCCATCTGTACCCTGTCCTGTTTCAGCATCACCCCAATAGGCCAGTGACACACATAATACCAGAGACCCTCCTCTGCTGCAGAACACTTTGGGAACAGAGCACAGGAGCCGTATTGCACAGTGTCAAATATCTCCTGTTTGCTCAAGTGAAACGGGGGGTTAGGTCTGGCATAACTGTCCCATACCCCTAATCATTTTTGTTGTCCTTTTCTGAAACTTTTCCAATTCCAATATATCTATTTTTGAGATGGGGTGACATGTGCATGCAGTATTCAAGATGTGGGTGTATCATGGATTTATTTGCTGTTTTTACAAATATGATCTATGAGATATTCTGTCATATCTATCACTTTTTAATTATTTCCTACATTGTTCACTTTTTTTCACTGCTGCTGCACATTGAGTGGATGTTTTCAGAGAACTATCCACAGTGACTCCAAGATCCATCTCTTGAGTGGAAACAACTAATTTAGACCCCATCATTTTGTATGTATAGTTGGGATTGTGTTTTCCAATGGGCTGCACTATGTGCTAGCCTGTCATCTGGTACTGCTGAGATCCTGGATTCAGTAATATCCCTGCCCTTCCTGTTCCCTTTCTCCACCGAACCCCGCCAGCCCATGCTTCCTGTTCCCAGCTTCCGCAGGATTCTCGCACTGTCTCTGAACCTCTCTGTCAGCAAGAAGCAGTGCCAGGGACACTTGCCCTCTGTCTGGAGTCTTCGATTTCTGGGACATGGATTTACTTTCTCTGTGTTGTAAGAGGCTCTGTCATAATGAGTGTCTGTGATGTTACCCAGAGTACAATCTGGACTGTTAAATAGCTGTCCCCTCAGTCCTCCAGCATTGGGTGCCTTTTCCACTGTTTTCCCACGAGAACAGCCCCTCTTGGCCAATTAACACACAGTCTCCAGCATGTAACTCACTCCCAGCTACACAGTATTGAGTGCTGCTAGACAGCCACTCATGAATGACACCTCAGGAGAAAACCAGCAAATTCTCAAGTGCCCAACTTTCCCCCAGAAATGTGCATCTTGCACTGTCCAGCACGCTACTGAACGACCCAAGCTCATATGAAGTCTGTCATTTCATCAGCGGAAAATGACATGCACCAGCTTGTTATCCCAAACAGAGTTTCCAACACACTTCAATCCACACATACTGGTTAGATGAACAATAAACCAAGATTGTTAACTACCAAAAACTAAAACTAGTCCCAGTCCATGAAAGGGGCACTAACAGGAGAGACTGTATAAAGGCTGGAACATGAAACACCTTTGTAAACCTGAGACAGCTGCCTTGGGGACAATGACAGGGAGAATCCCCCAAAGTGACTCCTTTGTTTCTGCTCTTCTCTGGCCTCCGATTGTTCCTTCCAACGTGAAGTACTTTGCACTTGTCTCTACTGATTTTGATCCTATTTACTTCAGATCATTTCTCCCGTTTGTCCAGATCATTTTGAATTTTAATCCAATCCTCCAAAGCACTTACAACCCCTCCCAGCTTGGTGTTGTCCGGAAACTTGATACGTGTAAGAGAGAGACTGTTACTGGGAGGGTTTCCCCATGTGTCAGAGGGTTACACCCTGGTGGGAGGGGGCTAGGCCTGTACTGGAATAAGGTCACTCTGTGCTTCACAGTGTGCTAGAACCTAGAATGTGCATTAGCAGGGGAAAAGCTGGGGGGAATCGGCTTGTGGAATGGACAAAAGCCTAGTCTGAATTCTCACACCTTGCCCTTTTCACCCCGGCAGGCCAGAGAATAACATCCATGTTTCGCTGCAGATCATCTCGTCCTCCCAGGGGAAAGGGAATGGCTGCAATGGATCTGGCTCAGGTAAGAGATTATCAGGGTGGCGGGCTCTGCTTGGAGGTTGAGGAGCAGTAAATGCATAAGAGGGTGGGAATTGCTAGAGGTGGTGGGAAGCAGGAAATATCTCGAGTGGAGAAAGGGAGGGGACAGCATGTGACAAACCAGCTGAGACTTGTGTAGTGTAGGGCGTGATGGGTTGTCACCCCCAGGAGGCAGTTTGTGGAACTTCTGGGAACTGCTGTGTCCTCTAACCCTCACGGTGGGCTGGCCCTTCTCACACTGCTTTGCTGGAGATTTCGCCAGCCTCTCTAGGGCCTGTTATCACCCAACACAACAGCAGGTGGCGCCATGCAGCCAACTAAGCTACCTGAGTGCGTTACCTAAGCCACTCAAGGACAGATAGAAGACAAGAGCCAATTTCCCACTCCCCAACCTTGCACACTTGCTGTAGTATAAATCCAGAATGATACCATCTTATAGTGCACAGGGATCTCTATAATGCAAGCTCATTAATGTAGTTCCCCTTCCCCTCGATATGGGACAGATGTGCACAACAAGCTGAGATTTTCCCCAGACACTTCACTCAAAATACGCTGGTTAAGATAAAGCATCAAACAAGTTTATTAACTGCAGGAAGATAGATTAAGTGATTATAAGTGATAACAAACAGATCAAAGCAGATTATTTAGCAAATAACCAAAACTCAGACTAAGCCTAACATACTAGATGGATAGAATTTGAATTAGCAATTTCTTACCCTGACTGATGGTACAAGCAGTCCCCCAAGTTTCCATACAGAAGCTAGAAATCTCTTGATCCTGGAAGCAGCACTTCCCCCACATCCATTTTTGTTTCTCAGGTGTTTCCAGAAGTTCTCTTGTGTGGAGAATGAGGCCAAGAGATGATGTCACACCCCACCTTATGTAGCTCTTCCATATGGTGGGAACCTTTTGTTCCAAACTCAGTTCCTAGTCCAGTTTGTGGAAAAATACAGGTACTAAAATGGAGTTTAGTGTCATGTGGTCTGGTCACAGGCCCTGCTGAGTCATAGTAGCCATGACTCATAGGCTGGCTGAAACATTCACAGGAAGGCTAAGCTCTTCCACAGTCCTTTGTCTTTGTTGAGCCATCAGCACTGTCTGGCTTCTTCATTGTTGTACCTGAAAGGCTCATTGTGGGTGTTACCCAGAGTAAGCACATTTGAAATACAGATACAGAATCAATATCCATAACTTCAGATACGAACATGATATGTGCACACAAATAGGATAATCATATTCAGCAAATCAGAACTTTTCCAGTGACACCACACATGATGCATCTTTTACAAAATAGATCATAATTATGTCCTAATCATATTATAATCATACCACTATGATGAATATGGGGGTGTAGTGTCAGATAGGTCCTAATTTCAAGGCACAGGAGTTGGGAATGGAACTTCCCCTCTTTGTGGAACAGGAAATAACCCTCCAGCCAGGGCTGGGACAACTTCCCAGACTCTCAGTGATGGAGCCTGAATCTACTGACATTTCATTAATTACCACCAACCCCAATCTTTGTGGCAACTGTAAACTTTATCAGTGATGATTTTGTACTCTCTTCTAAGTCATGGATAAGAATGTTAAATAGCACAGGGCCAAGAACCAATCCCTGCAGGAACCTGCTAGAAAGAAATCCACTCGATCATGGTTCCCCATTTACTATCAGAGTTTTTAATCTATTTAATGTATGCCGTGTTTATTTTGTATCATTCTAGTTTTTTTTAGTAAAAATATTGTGCTAATCAAGTCATGTCCCTTACGGAAGTTTAGGTATATTACATCAATACTATTAGCTGCAACCAAACTTTTGATCTCATCCAATAAGGATATCCCGTTAGTTTGATAGGCTCTATTTTCTCTAAACCTTTGTTAATGGGCACTACAATTCTGACCTTCTAACTTCTATTCTTTATGATTGACTTCCCCTTTCTTCCATATATTTTATTTGGAGAGTGCTTGGATTCCTACCAGCGAGCCATTATCAGGGTCCAGAGACAGCCCCATCTCCTATATTAAGCTCTGGCTAGTAGCTATGTGATAAATGTGAAGACCCTGCTTCTGTCTGTCAGATGGGAGACACAAAGGTTCTCTCTTTCTACCCTCTGATGCCTCCTGGCTGCTGTAAGCAAGGTGGGGTGGGACTCTGTTAACATATGCCTCCCGGAGCTTCCATTACCCTGGTACTGCTGTTCCGTGAATAGTGGGGTTGTGAGTGGGTCAGCAGGTACTGAGTATTGGACTCCTGCTCTTTCAGGGGAAGGTGACCTTCGAGGAGGTGGCTGTGTATTTCTCCAGGGAAGAGGGGACTCTGCTGGACCCCACTCAGAGAGCCCTCTACAGAGATGTCATGCAGGGGAACTATGAGACGATGGTCTTGCTGGGTAAGGATTCCTTTCCCTTCTGTTCTTGGAAGGGGAAATGAAGAGTGAAGGTTCATGCCACCCCCACAATGCCATCTGTACCCTGTCCTGTTTCAGCATCACCCCAATAGGCCAGTAACATACATACTACCAGAGACCCTCCTCTGCTGCAGAACACTTTGGGAACAGAGCACAGGAGCAGCATCACACAATGTCAAATATCTCCTCTTTACTCAAGTAAAACTGGGGTTAGGTCCAGCATAATGAACAGAAGCTTCCTACCCCCAGCCTTCTCTCAAACCCTGAGCCTTCTCTACCCAAACCACAATGTGCTTGGGGTGTAACAAGCAGGCGGCTGGAGTCAGAGCTGCCAGTCCAGGGTTACTTATCATACAGACACTCAGTGCGTCCTTGAACGCTGGCTGGGAGTATCCAGACAGGGGAGCTCCAGCAGCAGAACACTGAATCTCACCCAGGATTACAGATGACACAACTCCTCGCTGATCTGGATTGCACCCCAGCATGTGAAAAGGGCCTAGGTTGGTAGTGACATTTCTTGAGACATGGAGAGTCTTGCTCCCATATCACCAGGTGTAATAAAAATAACAGGAAAGGCCAAATATGGAAAACTGATTGTTCAGCTTGTTTTTTACCTGCATCATATTTTGCAATATATTCCAAATAAGGAAATTAACGTGCAACATATGTGTCATTGTTTGTGGTTTTAAGCTGTAAAAGGCTTGTGTGATTTTTAGGTCGGGAACAGTATTCCAATAGCTGTCACCCCCTGCGTACTCTTCACCAAGAAAAAAGCCTCAGGCTGAGCTGATTCAAATATTAATCCTGTGGTCGTTTTCCACAACAGCCTCAATAGGTCCCTGTGATGGAATGTAAGGCTACATCTAGACTACCCACCATATCGGCGGGTTAAAATCGATTGCTCGGGGATCGATATATGACGTCTCATCTAGACGCCATATATCGATCCCCGAGCGCGCTTATATCGATTCCGGAAAAACACCAACCCCAACGGAGTTGCTGATTTGTCAGGGGGAGCCGCGGACATCGATCCCGCGCGGTGAGGATGGGTGAGTAATCCGATCTTAGATATTCGACTTCAGTTACGTTATTCACGTAGCTGAATTTGCGTATCTAAGATCGATTTCCCCCCGTAGTGTAGACCAGCCCTTAATGTCTTCACACCTTCCCCCTGCAGGAGAATGGCTGTTTGACCAGCTGTTTGCCTTGCTGTCTCTGAGGAACTGGTCTGTGGGTGTTCCCCAGAACTGTAACTTTTTCAGTAATATCATACTGTAAAATCTCACAATTGTACATACAGTGTTACTACACATTTTAACAGGAGGATAATATTCAGTAGGTTATGCGTTTTCTAATGATACCTCACAAGAAATACTGGGTACAAAATTGATCCTAATTTTCTAGAAGAGTGAGCACAGGGGTACAGATTGACACAGTGTCTGTGTGTTTGTTCCCAGCAGATATGTGGGTATTTCAATCCCTCATAAGCACAATGTTTGGCATCTTCAAGGACCTGGGGAACTGGTCCTGGGAATTCACTAGTTTAGCAAGTGTGAAACTGCATGAAATTGTGAGACACTTTGGTATTAATAATAAAATAATATAATCTGATAAAATTGCAATGAATCATGCTAGGTATGCCATGTAAAGTGTCAGTGAAAATGTTATGATTTGCCAAGTATGATAATTTTGTTTCTATGTTTCTATCACCTTTGTATTGTGAGTTACAGATATGTAAGGTATATCTGTATTTCCAGACCTGTGCAGTTTTTCTGGGTGACACCCCCAGACATATTGGCATCAACATTGCCAGGCATGTTTGATGGCCCATTGAGGGTCATCAGCTGTACAATGAACCTATGGACCAAGGGGATACACCTATTGAGTCAGCAAGACATGCCGGGGTTTGCCTGTGTAATGAAACCTCCAAAGCTTTTCCATGACATGTGCTATGAAGCTTGAGTTTGGGACACAGGAAGTACAAGCCACATGGCAAAAGGAATATAAAGCGCAGCTGCATCATCTCCATCTTGTCTTCAATCCCCCTTCCTACCTCTGGAGCAACTTCTCTACAAACTGAACTCTGGAAGAAAGGACTGAATGACCCATCCAAGCTGTGGATGCGTTCCATACAGACTTTCAAGCCAGCAACTCACCAATACTGCTAAGAACCTGATATATCCATTTTGGAATGTATCTGACTACTTTTCCATTTAAATTCTTTCTGTCTTTCTTTCTTTTAAACCTTTAGTTTGGATGCTAAAGAATTGTCTGGAAGGATGGAATTTAACTTCATTCTTTCATTTGTTCTTTCTTCTAAACATTTAGTTTAACTGCTAAAGGATTGGCTGTCAGCATGGTATTTTGGATGAGATCCAAACCTGGGTAATGTGGCTAACCTTCTACCCACCCACTTCCTGGATCCAATTAGGATCACTCTCCTGCTGCCCTCTGGCCATCCTGTATCACAGTGAGCAGAGTTTTTAAATAACCTCTCACTGTACGGGACCTAGTTGCTGATTAGGAGTCAGAGAACTGTCATGCAATAAAGGGGGCCTTGTGATTTCTTTTTTCAGAGTCTCGTTAAACAGTGTGTGGGATCAGAAGCACAGTTTGTGACTGGTCAGTGAGTTTAACTTCAGTGTTAACCACCAGTATGGGGAGCATCTGCTCTCCCTTTTTCAGCCTGCTCTGACCTTGGCATTTTCAGTGAGGACTGCCCCAGGCACACTAGGTCACACTAAGCACTGAAGATAAATTAACAGAATGTTTTTGATGATCAAGTTGTATGAAATCAGCTGAACTCCTTTGTTTTCTTTCATCTGAGCGGAGTTTCTGGTTTTCCAACGTGATATGATCTCCCAGCTGGAACAAGGGGAAGAGCCATGGGTCCCAGAGCTCCAGGGTTCAGAGGAAAGAGAGATCCTGAGATCTCCCCGCACACATGAGGAAACATTAAACCAACTCAGAATCTGTAAGTGCCTGAAGGAAACATCTAGGATGCCCTACAAAGCTCTTGGGAAGTCTCTCAGTTCATTATTGTCTGTAGCAGGGGTCGCATCCGCAGCGTAAATATAGCTCAAGGCTTCCTATAGATGCTAGCAGACACCGGGCAGTAGCTTTCTCCCTTCCCCCTGTGAAGTTGGATGGGATGTGAAGGCTGAATTGATCCCCTCCTCTCTCCTGTTGGGGGGAGCTGAGTTCCTGATTTTTATTTGTCCTATCTCCAGCACTTGTTTTTGTTTGGCCTTCCCCTTTCCATCCCTGTTTGAGGTTTCTGTCTCTATCACAGCAGGTGATGCAATGACGTGTGAGGTTCAGCACAGACCAGAAAAAGAGCAGGGAAACCAGCCAGGGGAGAAAATGGATAAATTTATTTCCTGTCAGGGAACTCAGAAGGGCCTTAAGGAAACCAGAATACAGCAGGAAATCTGCAGGGAAAAGCAAAAAAAATACATGTACTGAGTGTGGGAAAAACTTCACTTACAGATCAGGCCTTTCTCAACATCAGAGAATGCACACAGGGGAGAGGCCCTGTGAATGCAATGAGTGCGGGAAAACTTTCAGTCGCAGCTCGCACCTTATTGGGCATCAGAGAATCCACACAGGGAAGAGATCCTATGAATGCACTGAGTGCGGGAAAACTTTCAGTCGCAGCTCACACCTTATTCGGCATCGGAGAATCCACACGCAGGAGGGGTCCTATGAATGCAGTGAGTGCGGGAAAACCTTCAATCGCAGCTCTCACCTTATTCAGCATCAGAGAATCCACACGAGCAAGAAGCCCCGCGAATGCCGTCAGCAGGCCTGCACAACTCGTAAAGTGGTGATGTAGAGAAATCTCTGTATTAACTATCTCTATAAATCTTTATAACGTTTGCATTGTGTTATTTTTGTATTAAGTATCTTTATCTTTATCTTTATGACATTGCATCCGGCATGATGTTATTTTGTAATTCATATGACTTGGCATTGTGCCTCTCTATTTTCATACAACTTTGTATTAGATCCCTATATAGAAAATTGGTAGAAAACTTTGTATCAAATGTTATAGCCCCTAAGGATAGTATAGTTAAAGTAAAAGAAAACATGTGCCTTTTTGCTAGAAGTAGAATAAGATCTTCCCCCGCACTCTGTAATCAATTGCTCTATTGACTGAATGAGGTGTGAATGAGTGAGGCTTGGAAGACACCCACCTCAGACAGCTACAACAGTTGAAGAGGGAATGGGAGCCAGAGCAAAGGACAATACAACTTGTCAAGTGGGCCCAATAAAGAAGAGCAGACATATTGATGGCCTCAGGATTAGAAGCAAGCACCCTTTTT
>NC_066636.1:12687106-12798964 GCF_025201925.1 Gopherus flavomarginatus
CATGCACAGAGCATCGCACCTACGTGGAGGCTGTAGAGATCCCTCGAGGGCTTACGGGGGTTCGTAGGGTCACAGATACCTACATCCAGTATGGGCGGGACCCTGGGAGAGTTAGGGGGGTTGTGAGGGGCATAGGTACTTGCGTCCAGGCTGTAGAGGTCCTGGTGGGGATTAAAGGCTTCCTGGAGGACAGCAATATCTACGTCCAGGCTGAAGGGGTCCCTGGACGCTTAGGGGGTTGTGGTGAGCACAGTGATCCCTGGGGGTATAGGGACTTGGTGAGGGGCACAGATACCTATGTATGTCCTGGAGGGGTCCCTGGGGGGGGCTTAGTGGTACTGTAGGAGACACAGATACCTACGTCCAGGCTATAGGCATTCTGGGGGGGCTTAGGGCTTTGGGGGGGCACAGATACCTACATCCAGGCTGGAGGGGTCCCGGGGGGCTTAGGTGGTTTGTGGGGAGGGGCACAGATATGTACATCCAGGCTGGAGAGGTTCCGGAGAGGATTAGGGGTTTTTGCGGATGGCAGAGATACCTATCTCCATACTCTAGGGGTCCCGGGGGGCTTAGGGTTTTTTGGGAGGCACAGATATCTATGTCCAGGTTGGAGTGGTTCCTGGGGGGTTTAGGGAGTTCCTGGGGGGCACAGATACCTAGGTCCATGCTGTAGGGTTCCCTGGGTGGATTAGGGGTTTTCTGGGTGGCAGAGATACCTACGTCTAGGCTGTAGGGGTCCCTGGGAGGCTTAGGGGGTTTGTGGGGGGCAGAGATACCTACTTCCAGGCAATAGGTCTTCCAGGGGGAATTAGTGTGTTGGGGGGGCACAGATACCTAGGTTCAGGCTGGAGGGTTCCCGGGGGGGGGGCTTACGCCATTTGTGTTGGGCACAGATATCTGCATCCAGGCTGGAGTGGTCCCTGGGGGGCTAAAGCGGTTTCTGGTGGGCACAGATAACTACCTCCAGGCTGGAGGGGTTTCTCGGCACTTAGGGGTTGTGGGGGGCACAGATACTTCCATCCAGGCTGGAGGGTCCCTGGGGGGCTTAGCGGGTTCATGTGGGGCACAGATACCTAAGTCCAGGCTGGATGGGTCCAGGGGGGGCTTATGGGGTTCAGGGAGCACAGATGCTTATCTCTAGGCTATAGGGGTCCCTGGTGGGCTTAGGGGGTTTTGGGGGGCCCCAGATACCTAAGTCCATGCTGTAGGCGTCCCTACAGGTGCTTATGGGTTCGTGGGGTGCACAGATACTTATGTCCAGTCTGGAGGGGACAGGGGGGGTTGGGGTTTCATGAGGGGCACAGATACAAACCTCCAGGCTGTAGGAGTCCCAGGGAGGCTGTGGGGGTACAGATACCTACATCTAGTCTGGATGGGTCCTGGGGGTTATAGGGGGTTTGTGGGGGGCACAGATACCTAGGTACAGGCTGTCGGTGTCCCGAGGAGATTAGGCGGTTCACTGGGGGCTCAGATACATCCAGGCTGGATGTGTCCCGAGGAGCTTAGGGGGTTTGTGGGGTGCTCAGACACCTGTGTCCAGGCTGTAGGGATCCCTGGGAGGTTAGAGGTTCGTGGGTGTCACAGATAGGGACTTCCAGGCTGAAGGGGTCGCTGGGACGTTTAGGGGGTTTGTGGGAGTACAGATACCTACGTCCAGGCTAAAGGGGTAATGGGGGTGCTTAGGGAATCGGGGCGGACACAGATACCTACGTCCAGGGTCTAGGGGTCCCGAGGGGATTGGGGGTTGAGGGGGGAACAGATGCCTACGTCCTAGCTGAAGGGGTCCTGGGTGGTTTAGGAGGTTCGTTGGAGTCACAGATACCTAAGTCCAGGCTGTAGGGGTTCCTGGGGCATTCGGGGATTTCTGGGGGTCACAGATACCTACGTTCAGACTGGAAGGGTTCCAGAGGGCTTAGGAGATTTATAGGGGGACAGATACCAACATCCTGGCTGTAGGGGTTCCCGTGGGGATTAGGTGGTTTATGGGGGGCACAGATTACTCATAGACTCATAGACTCTAGGACTGGAAGGGACCTCGAGAGGTCATCGAGTCCAGTCCCCTGCCCTCATGGCAGGACCAAATACTGTCTAGACCATCCCTAATAGACATTTATCTAACCTACTCTTAAATATCTCCAGAGATGGAGATTCCACAACTTCCCTAGGCAATCTATTCCAGTGTTTAACTACCCTGACAGTTAGGAACTTTTTCCTAATGTCCAACCTAAATCTCCCTTGCTGCAGTTTAAGCCCATTGCTTCTTGTTCTATCATTGGAGGCTAAGGTGAACAAGTTTTCTCCCTCCTCCTGATGACACCTTTTTAGATACCTGAAAACTGCTATCATGTCCCCTCTCAGTCTTCTCTTTTCCAAACTAAACAAACCCAATTCCTTCAGCCTTCCTTCATAGGTCATGTTCTCAAGACCTTTAATCATTCTTGTTGCTCTTCTCTGGACCCTCTCCAATTTCTCCACATCTTTCTTGAAATGTGGTGCCCAGAACTGGACACAATACTCCAGTTGAGGCCTAACCAGCGCAGAGTAAAGCGGAAGAATGACTTCTCGTGTCTTGTTTACAACACACCTGTTAATGCATCCCAGAATCACGTTTGCTTTTTTTGCAACAGTATCACACTGTTGACTCATATTAAGCTTGTGGTCCACTACGACCCCTAGATCTCTTTCTGCCATACTCCTTCCTAGACAGTCTCTTCCCATTCTGTATGTGTGAAACTGATTGTTCCTTCCTAAGTGGAGCACTTTGCATTTATCTTTATTGAACTTCATCCTGTTTACCTCAGACCATTTCTCCAATTTGTCCAGATCATTTTGAATTTTGACCCTGTCCTCCAAAGCAGTTGCAATCCCTCCCAGTTTGGTATCATCCGCAAACTTAATAAGCGTACTTTCTATGCCAACATCTAAATCGTTGATGAAGATATTGAACAGAACCGGTCCCAAAACAGACCCCTGCGGAACCCCACTTGTTATACCTTTCCAGCAGGATTGGGAGCCATTAACAACTACTCTCTGAGTACGGTTATCCAGCCAGTTATGCACCCACCTTATAGTAGCCCCATCTAAATTGTACTTTCCTAGTTTATCTATAAGAATATCATGCGAGACCGTATCAAATGCCTTACTAAAGTCTAGGTATATCACATCCACCGCTTCTCCCTTATCCACAAGGCTCGTTATCCTATCAAAGAACGCTATCAGATTAGTTTGACACGATTTGTTCTTTACAAATCCATGCTGGCTATTCCCTATCACCTTACCACCTTCCAAGTGTTTGGAGATGATTTCTTTGATTACCTGCTCCATTATCTTCCCTGGCACAGAAGTTAAACTAACTGGTCTGTAGTTTCCTGGGTTGTTTTTATTTCCCTTTTTATAGATGGGCACTATATTTGCCCCCTTCCAGTCTTCTGGAATCTCCCCCGTCTCCCATGATTTCCCAAAGATAATAGCTAGAGGCTCAGATACCTCTTCTATTAACTCCTTGAGTATTCTAGGATGCATTTCATCAGGCCCTGGTGACTTGCAGGCATCTAACTTTTCTAAGTGATTTTTTACTTGCTCTTTCCTTATTTTCTCTTCTAAACCTACCCTCTTCCCGTAAGCATTCACTATACTAGACATTCCTTCAGACTTCTCAGTGAAGACTGAAACAAAGAAGTCATTAAGCATCTCTGCCATTTCCAAGTCTCCCGTTACTGTTTCCCCCTCCTCACTGAGCAGTGGGCCTACCCTGTCCTTAGTCTTCCTCTTGCTTCTAATGTATGACAGATACCAATGTCCTGGCTGTAGATGTTCCTCCACGGTGGCCTCAGGGCTGGAAGAGCTCCCACTCCCTTCTATTACCTGGGGGCTGCAGCAGGGGCACAGAGCTTCTCTGGTCTCACTCCTTTACCCCTGCCCCGCTGTGGCCCTGACACCAGAGAAGCTCTGTGCCCCTGCTGCAGCCTCTGCGCCATATCAGGGAGTGGGAGCTCCTCCAGCCCTGGGGCCACCGTGAGGGAGACTTTTCCAGGGGGACCCAATTTGGCCAGGGGCCCCCGGGACCCCGACAGCCTGGATGTAGGGTTATGTGCGACCACAGCCCCTCTATGTACCCCAGGAACATCTACAGCCAGGACATTGGTATCTGTACCCCCCGAACCCACAAAGCCCCCCAGGGACCTTTACAGCCAGTATGTTGGTATCTGTGCCCCCCATAAATCTCCTAAGCGCTCCAGGACCCCTCCAGTCTGCATGTAGGTATCTGTGACCCCCATAATTCTCCTAAGACCTCTGGGACCCCTCTAGTCTGCACGTAGGTATCTGTGACCCCCAGAAATCCCTGAATGCCCCAGGAACCCCTACAGCCTGGACTTAGGTATCTGTGACTCCAACGAACCTCCTAAACCACCCAAGACACCTCCAGCTATGACGTAGGTATCTGTTCCCCCCTCAACCCCCAATCCCCTCGGGACCCCTAGACCCTGGACGTAGGTATCTGTGTCAGCCCCGATCCCTTAAGCACTCCCATTACCCCTTCAGCCTGGACGTAACTACCTGTGACCCCCACGAACCCCCTAAGCCCCCAGGGATCCCTACAGCCTGGACACAGGTGTCTGAGCACCGCACGAACCCCCTAAGCTCCTCGGGACACATCCAGCCTGGATGTATCTGAGCCCCCAGTGAACCGCCTCATCTCCTCGGGACACCGACAGCCTGTACCTAGGTATCTGTGCCCCCCACAAACCCTCTATACCCCCCAGGACCCCTCCAGCCTAGATGTAGGTATCTGTACCCCCACAGCCCCCCTGGGACTCCTACAGCCTGGAGGTTCGTATCTGTGCCCCCCATGAAACCCCAACCCCCCCTGCCCCCTCCAGCCTGGACATAAGTATCTGTGCACCCCATGAACCCATAAGCACCTGTAGGGACGCCTACAGCATGGACTTAGGTATCTGGGGCCCCCCAAAACCCCCTAAGCCCACCAGGGACCACTACAGCCTAGAGATAAGTATCTGTGCCCCCTGAACCCCATAAGCCCCCCCTGGATCCCTCCAGCCTGGATTTAGGTATCTGTGCCCCCTACGAACCCGCTAAGCTCCCCAGGGACCCTCCAGCCTGGACGGAGGTATCTGTGCCCCCCCACAATCCCTAAGTGCCGAGACACCCCTCCAGCCTGGAGGTAGGTATCTTTGCCGAACACAAACTGCCTAAGCCCCCCCCCATCGGGAACCCTCCAGCCTGGATCTAGGTATCTGTGCCCCCCCAACACACTAATTCCCCCTGGAAGCCCTATTGCCTGGACTTAGGTATCGCTGCCCCCCACAAACCCCCTAAGCCTCCCAGGGACCCCTACAGCCTAGACGTATGTATCTGTACCCCTCAGAAAACCCCTAATCCACCCGGGGACCCCTACAGCATGGACCTAGGTATCTGTGCCCCCCAGGAACCCCCTAAACCCCCCAGGAACCACTCCAACCTGGACATAGTTATCTGTGCCTCCCAAAAAAACCCTAAGCCCCCCAGGGACCCCTAGATCCTGGAGATAGGTATCTCTGCTGTCCACAAAAATTCCTTATACTCCCTGGAACCTCTCCAGCCTGGACGTACATAGCTGTGCCCCCCACAACCCCCCTAAGCCCCCCGGGACCCCTCCAGCCTGGATGTAGGTATCTGTGCCCCCCCAAAGCCCTAAGCCCCCCCAGAATGCCTATAGCCTGGACGTAGGTATCTGTGTCCCCTACAATACCACTAAGCCCCCCCAGGGACCCCTCCAGGACAAACATAGGTATCTGTGCCCCTCACCAAGTTCCTAAACCCCCAGGGATCACTGTGCTCACCACAACCTCTAAGCCGTCCAGGGACCTCTCCAGCCCGGACGTAGATATTGGTGTCCTCCAGGAAGCCCTTAATCCCCACCAGGACCTCTACACCCTGGACGCAAGTACCTATGCCCCCCACAACCCCCCTAACTCCCCCAGAGTCCCGACCATCCTGGACGTAGGTATCTGTGACCCTACGAACCCCCTTAAGCCCCCCAGAATGCCTCCAGCCTGGACGTAGCTATCTGTACCTCCCATGACCCCTAAGCCCCCAGGGATCTCTACAGCCTCTACGTAGGTGTGATGCTCTGTGCATTACCCTGAGTGGCCACACAGTGTCACTGTTGCTCCATGCAGGAAATGCTCTGGGCATTACCCTGCGTGGCCACATGGTGTCACTG
Source organism: Gopherus flavomarginatus (assembly GCF_025201925.1). Taxonomy (NCBI): domain Eukaryota; kingdom Metazoa; phylum Chordata; order Testudines; family Testudinidae; genus Gopherus; species Gopherus flavomarginatus. The sequence goes on from NC_066636.1 coordinate 12,693,330, forward strand.
TTGTTCCATGCGGGAAATGCTCTGGGCATTACTGTGATGGAGTGGGGACTGTCTGTGTGGGGGATGGGAGAGCAGGGGGTGACTTTAGGTGAGGGACAGGACCTAAGCCTGTAACTCGAGCTAGGCAGGGCTGAGAGAGTGAGCACCTTTGCCCGGGAAGCTGGACACAGGAAGGGGTCGGCTGGAGGGAGTTAGTTCAGTTTTGGTTTGGAGCTGGGTAGTTGGAATTCAGAGAATCCCAAACTGGGAACTAAGCTTCCTGAACCCCCAGAAGGACTCGAGGGAGTTAGTTCAGTTTTGGTTTAGAATTCCTTGGTGCAAAAACACCGTGAAACTCCCCTTTCTTCTTCACAGAGGGCTTCAACACCCCTTTTCTCACTCAGGCTCACAACTGCCCAGAATTCGAGAACTGTCCCTGTTCCCATTGGACAAATGGGAGGAGCCTGAGGTACAGAGAAGGGAGGTGACCTACCCAAGGGCCTACACAGCAAGGCGGTGGCAGAGCCAGAAAGAGAAGCCGCCAGTCAGACTCCTGTTCTAACAGACAACAAATCCCCCCAGAGGCAGGGATAGAGCTCAGGAACTGAGATGGTGGGAAAATTTCATTCCAACCGTTTCTGTCCAAATATCCCATTCAGACTAAACCAGTTTGTTTCTCAGAATCATAACAAGTGAGATGGAAGTTCTTTGCAAAAAGATTTTGTTGCAAAACAAAAGCATCTCCTGTTTGTCACAGTGTGTTAAATTGTGTCATCACACACAAGGAGGAGACACTTAGATCTTGAAAATTAGATAAGATGCTTCAGTCTGAGCTAAGTCATTGCTGCTCTTAACAATTCCAAAATAAAAAAATACAAATAAAAAAGACTGTTTCAGCTAATCTATTATGTCATAATCTGCTCTGAGTAAACGTGATGGGACACCTCATATTATGCACTACTCTTAGTGACACTCTCCAATGGATCCCCATCCTCCACCCACCATGAGGTAGGTAAGAGTGGATCATTATTATCCCTACTTGAAAGCACACCATGGCCGCTTCACTTCTCCTGCCTCCCCTAGACCCTGGACGTAGGTATCTGTGTCAGCCCCGATCCCTTAAGCACTCCCATTACCCCTTCAGCCTGGACGTAACTACCTGTGACCCCCACGAACCCCCTAAGCCCCCAGGGATCCCTACAGCCTGGACACAGGTGTCTGAGCACCCCACAAACCCCCTAAGCTCCTCGGGACACATCCAGCCTGGATGTATCTGAGCCCCCAGTGAACCGCCTAATCTCCTCGGGACACCGACAGCCTGTACCTAGGTATCTGTGCCCCCCACAAACCCCCTATAACCCCCAGGACCCATCCAGACTAGATGTAGGTATCTGTACCCCCACAGCCTCCCTGGGACTCCTACAGCCTGGAGGTTTGTATCTGTGCCCCTCATGAAACCCCAACCCCCCCTGTCCCCTCCAGACTGGACATAAGTATCTGTGCACCCCACGAACCCATAAGCACCTGTAGGGACGCCTACAGCATGGACTTAGGTATCTGGGGCCCCCCAAAACCCCCTAAGCCCACCAGGGACCCCTATAGCCTAGAGATAAGCATCTGTGCTCCCTGAACCCCATAAGCCCCCCCTGGACCCATCCAGCCTGGACTTAGGTATCTGTGCCCCACATGAACCCGCTAAGCCCCCCAGGGACCCTCCAGCCTGGATGGAAGTATCTGTGCCCCCCACAACCCCTAAGTGCCGAGAAACCCCTCCAGCCTGGAGGTAGTTATCTGTGCCCACCAGAAACCGCTTTAGCCCCCCCAGGGACCACTCCAGCCTGGATGCAGATATCTGTGCCCAACACAAACGGCGTAAGCCCCCCCCCCGGGAACCCTCCAGCCTGAACCTAGGTATCTGTGCCCCCCCAACACACTAATTCCCCCTGGAAGACCTATTGCCTGGAAGTAGGTATCTCTGCCCCCCACAAACCCCCTAAGCCTCCCAGGGACCCCTACAGCCTAGACGTAGGTATCTCTGCCACCCAGAAAACCCCTAATCCACCCAGGGAACCCTACAGCATGGACCTAGGTATCTGTGCCCCCCAGGAACTCCCTAAACCCCCCAGGAACCACTCCAACCTGGACATAGATATCTGTGCCTCCCAAAAAACCCTAAGCCCCCCGGGACCCCTAGAGTATGGAGATAGGTATCTCTGCCATCCGCAAAAACCCCTAATCCTCTCCGGAACCTCTCCAGCCTGGATGTACATATCTGTGCCCCTCCCCACAAACCACCTAAGCCCCCCGGGACCCCTCCAGCCTGGATGTAGGTATCTGTGCCCCCCCAAAGCCCTAAGCCCCCCCAGAATGCCTATAGCCTGGACGTAGGTATCTGTGTCTCCTACAGTACCACTAAGCCCCCCCCAGGGACCCCTCCAGGACATACATAGGTATCTGTGCCCCTCACCAAGTCCCTATACCCCCAGGGATCACTGTGCTCACCACAACCCCCTAAGCGTCCAGGGACCCCTTCAGCCTGGACGTAGATATTGCTGTCCTCCAGGAAGCCTTTAATCCCCACCAGGACCTCTACAGCCTGGACGCAAGTACCTATGCCCTCACAACCCCCCTAACTCTCCCAGGGTCCCGCCCATACTGGATGTAGGTATCTGTGACCCTACGAACCCCCGTAAGCCCTCGAGGGATCTCTACAGCCTCCACGTAGGTGCGATGCTCTGTGCATTACCCTGTGTGGCCACATGGTGTCACTGTTGCTCCATGCAGGAAATGCTCTGTGCATTACCCTGCGTGACCACATGGTGTCACTGTTGCTCCATGCAGGAAATGCTCTGTGTATTACCCTGCGTGGCCACATGGTGCCACTGTTGCTCCATGCAGGAAATGCTCTGTGCATTACCCTGCGTGGCCACACGGTGTCACTGTTGCTCCATGCAGGAAATGCTCTGTGCATTACCCTGCGTGGCCACACGGTGTCACTCTTGCTCCATGCAGGAAATGCTCTGTGCATTACCCTGTGTGGCCACATGGTGTCACTGTTGCTCCACGGGGGAAATGCTCTGGGCATTACCCTGCATGGCCACACAGTGTTACTGTTGCTCCATGCGCGAAATGCTCTGGGCATTACTGTGATGGAGTGGGGACTGTCTGTGTGGGGGATGGGAGAGCAGCGGGTGACTTTAGGTGAGGGACAGGACCTAAGCCTGTAACTTAAGCTAGGCAGCGGGGAGGGGGTCAGCACCTTTGCCCAGGAAGCTGAATAAAGGAAGGGGCTGGCTGGAGGGAGTTAGTTCAGTTTTGGTTTGGAGCTGGGTTGTTGGAATTCAGGGAATCCCAAACTGGGAACTAAGCTTCCTGAACCCCCAGAAGGACTCGATTGAGGGGTCCTGGTTGTGCCCAAAAGCCCTGCTGTATCCTTCATTCCTGTTGGCCAAAAAAACCTTCTGTTTTACTGGCTGGCTGAGTCACTGTGTGTCCCAGGAAGAGGGGTGCAGGGCCAGATTCCACCACACTACGTGACACCCCCTAAGTCCCTCTGGGACCCCTGCAGCCTGGACGTAGGTATCTGTGCCCCCCACCAAACTCCTGAGCCCCCCCGACCCCCTACAGCCTGGACCTAGATATCTGTGCCCCCCACGAACTCCCTAAGCCCCCCAGGGACCCCTTGAGCCTGGACGTAGGTGGAACCCTTCTGCCAGGCTGAACTGATAGCAGCAAGGACTGGGTTCAATACATAGGGGTCCCTTGCCTACAATGTAATGCAAACCAGCTCGAGCCCCCACCCAGTGACATGGGAAAATTTTACATACGCACCCCTAGGTGCCTCAAAGAGGCAATACTTCCCCTCTCGCAAGCATAGAGTCTGGGTGTAGCAGAAAATGTTTAATAACGTGAGATAAACAACATAGCATTAAATTGGGAAAACACCTCAACTAGGCCGTGTCCTTTTCCCTGGGCTCATGAGTCCAGCAATCCCCAAATCACCCCAAGGCTCCAAAGTCCAATATCTCCAATGTTTCAAGAGTCCAGCAACCCCAAAATCACCCACAGTTGCGCAACCCCAGAGTTCAAGAGTCTATCTGCAGGGTTTTTCCCCCTGCCAGCCTGAGTAGAAAGGGGCACCTTATGTGGTCCACTGCTGACTGCTCTGCCTCTCCATGGGATTCTGCTTTTGCCTTCCCCACAAACTGCTCAGCTCGGTCCACCAGCTGCTCTGCCAGCCGACCTGTGTTCTGCTCCAGCTGTCCCCCAAAACTGCTAGACTCACCTCACTCCGTGGGCCACTCCCACAAACTGCTCCTGTCTGCCAACTACTGTGTTCTGCAATACAGTTTCAGAGTCCCCCACAAGCTAACACATCTTTTCAGTGATTTCAGCTCAAGAACCTAGAAATTCAACTCTTAAGAGAATAAAAAATCAACACTGCTATTCAACTGTTAAAAGAAAAAAAGTGCAATTGGTGACTCTAGCTCACCCAAGGAGCCCACTCCCTTGTCTAGTGAGTGCCACTCAACTGATGGTGAGAATCCCTGTCTCAAAGCTGTTTCACAGTTCCTCATCCACACAATCAGGGTGACAACACTCCACATCTCACACCCCAACAACAAATAAACTGGGGATACCATAGCTGCCAAAGTAACCATCCCAGGCTGCCGTGGCCGTGTCACGCACGGTGGGTGTGTCTATGCAAACATGATCAGACCCTGAAATCCTTTTCCACACTTGCCATAATTCACCACCAGATGTGAGGGTAGAGTTCATCCTGCTTCTGCTTACATAGGTATCTGTGCCCCCCACAACCCCCTAATCCCACCAGAACCCATCTAGCCTGGATAATGGTATCTGTGCTCTCCACAAACCTCTAAGCCCCCCAGGGAACCCACAAGCCCAGATGTAGGCATCTGTATGCCCCACACACCCCTTAATACCCACAGGAACCTTCCAGACTGTAGGTAGGTATCTGTGACCCCTAGAGCCCCACAAAGTCCCTCGGGACCCCTACAGCATGGATGTTTGTATCTGTGACCGACAAAAACCGCCTAAGCTACCCAGGGCCACCTACCATCAGGATGTAGGTATCTGTTCCCCCCCCAAACACACCTAATCCCCCCGGAACCCCTCCAGCCTAGATGTAGGTATCTCTGACCCCACGAATCCGCTAAGACATGACAGGACCCCTCCAGCATCGACATAGGTATCTGTGCCCACACAACCCTCCTAAGACCCCCAAAACCCCTCCAGCCTAGACGCAGGTATCTGTGCCCAGCATGAACCCCCTAAGGTCCCTAGGACCCCTCTTGCCTGGATGAATGTATCTGTGCCCCTTACAAACCCCTAAGCCCCCCCCAGGATCCCTATAGACCGGACGTAGATATCTGTGCACCCTCACGAACCCACTGATCCTCCCAGCGACCCCTACAGCATGGAAGTAGGTATCTGTACCCCAAAATTCCCCAAAGCAACCCCAGGACCCCTACAGCCTCGATATAGGTATCTGTGCCCCCGCACAACTCCCTAATACCCCCAGAACTCCTCCAGCCTGGACGTAGATATTTGTGACTTCCAGGAACCCCCAAAGCCCTCCCCAGGACTTCTCCAGTCCCTACATAGGTATCTCTGCCCCCCACCAGCCTTCTAAGACCCATAGGGCCCCCACCAGCCTGGTTATAGCTATGTGTACGCCACACAAACCCCCTAAGCTCCCCAGGGCCCCCTCCAACCGGTACGTAGGTATCTGCGCAACCACAAACCCTTAAGTCCCCCAGGGACCCCTCCAGACCATACGTAGGTTTCTGTGACCCTTACCAACTCCTTAAACCCCCAGGGACCACTACAGCCTGGACGTATGTATCTATGCTCACCACAACCCCCTAAGCCATCCAGGGACCTCTCCAGCCCTGACGTAGATATTTGTGCCCCTCATGAAGCCCCTAATGCCCACCAGAATGTCTCCAGCCTGGACGTAGCTATCTGTGCCCCCCACGACCCCTAAGCCCCCCAGGGATCTCTACAGCCTCTACATAGGCGTGATGCTCTGTGCATTACCCTGCATGGCCACATGTTGTCACTGTTCCTCTATGAGAGAAATGCTCTGTGCATTACCCTGCGTGGCCACATGGAATCACTGTTGCTCCAGTCCAGGAAATGCTCTGTGCATTTCCCTGCATGGCCACATGGTGTCACTGTTGCTCCATGCAGGAAATGCTCTGTCCATTACCTGGTGTGGTCACAAGGTGTCAATGTTGCTCCATGCGGGAAATGCTCTGTGCATTACCCTGCCTGGCCACACGGTGTCACTATTGCTCCATATGGGAAATGTTCTGTGCGTTACCGTGCGTGGCCACATGGTGTCACTGTTGCTCCATGCGGGAAATGCTCTGTGCATTACTGTGATGGAGTAGGGACTGTCTGTGTGGGGGATGGGAGAGCAGGGGGTGACTTTAGGACCGGACACGTGCTCAGCCTGTAACCTGAGCTAGGCGGGGGGAGGGGTCAGCACCTTTGCCCGGGAAGCTGGACACAGGAAATGGCCAGCTGGAGGGAGTTGGGTTAGTTCAGTTTCGGTTTTGGTCTGGGTGGTTGGAATTCAGGGATTCCCAAACTGGGAACTAAGTTTCCTGAACCCCTAGAAGGACTTGATTGTGGGGTCCTGCTTGTGCCTCCAAGCTCTGCTGTATCCTTCGCTCCTGTTGTCCAATAAACCTTCTGTTTTACTGGCTGGCTGAGAGTCACTGTGAGTCCCAGGAAGAGGGGTGCAGGACCGGACTCCCCCACACTCCGTGACAGACCCTAAGCCCCTCCGAGACCCCTGCAGCCTGGACGTAGGTATCTGTGCCTCCCACCAAACACCTAAGACACTCAGAGATCCCTCCAGCCTGAACTTAGGTATCTGTGCCCCCCACAAACCCCCTAAGCCCCCGAGGGACCTATACAGCCAGAACATTGGTATCTGTACCCCATATAGACTCCATAAGCCCCTTGCGACACTCCAGTGTGCACGTAGGTATATGTGCCCCTCAGAAACCCTCTAAGCCCCCAGGAACCCCTACAGCCTGGACATAGGTATTTGCACTCCCACAACCCCCCTAACCCCCCCTCCCGGGACATCTACAATCTGGACGTAGATATCTGTGCCCCTCACGAAACCTCTAACCCCCCCTGGGAACGATACAGCCTGGACATACGTATCTGTGCCCACTCGAACCCCTAAAACCCACTGGTACCCCTACAGCCTGGACATCATAGGTGTCTTTGGCCCCCACAAATCCCCTAAGACTCCCAGGATGCCTCCAGCCTGGACGTAGGTATCTTTGCCCCCCACTAACCCCCTAAGCCCCCCTGGTAACCCTACAGCCTGGATGTAGGAATATGTGCCCCCCACGAACCCTCTAAGCCCCCATGGGACCCCTAGAGCATGGAGATTGGTATCTGTGTCCCCCCCAAACTCTCTAAGCCCCCCAGGGACCGCTATGGCCTGGACATAGGTATCTGTGCACCCCAAGGCCCCTAAGATCCCCCGGACCTCTGCAGCCTGGCTGTAGGTGTGACGGTGCTGCCCGTGGGAGCCAGCTCAGCTCACTCAATCAGAGTGAATTGCAAACAAAACAGGGCAGACAAATCCCAAACGCTGCTGGTTATTTCAATACTTAGATTTACCAAGCCAGCACAAAACAGCTTCTGTAGTACCTCACTGGTTACTTAGAAGTTTAAACCACGCAGTTCCCTTAAAGTACCCAGCCTCAGGCCTCCGTCCAGACACACCTGTTAGATATGATGATGATTCCTGAAAATCTTACTTCATCATATAAGGAAAAGATTCTTCAGATCCCAAAGGATCAGCCACATAACCAGGTTCAATTATAACTTAGATTTTACCTAAAATACATGCTATAGCCAATTCTTATTAACTAAGCTAAAATTTATTAGAAAAGAAAAGAGAGAGAGTGAGTGTTGGTTAAAAGATTAATAGACATATAGACTTGAATTCAATTTTTGAGGTTCAGATACAAAGTAGAGATGAGCTTGTAGTTGCCAAAAGTCCTTTTAGAAATAGTCCATAGGTTATAATCCAATGTCCATATTCAGGGTGGCTCCAGTCAATGACTGGGGATCTCAATCCTTGTGGCTTAAGGTTTCCCCCTCTTGAAACCCAAAGCAGATCTGAGATGAAGAAGGATCGTGTCCCAGGTTCTTAAACATTTCCAGCAGCCTTTCAGCCTGAGAAAACAATAGGCTTAACTCTTCTTCCAAACATCCTGGCAATTAGTACATCCATCAAACAGTTCAGATACAGATTACCACAACCTTCAAAGAGACACAGACAATAATACTATTTCACTCAAGTATCATCATAAATGTTAATATTCTTTTTTTGCTCTTTGAATTAAAACTATAGCAATAGACAAGACTTGTTTGCCTGACATCACAAGACCTGAGCAAACACCTCCCCTTCTACCTCTAACACTGCAGACTTGCATTTCAAAGCTCTGTTCATTTACATATCTTGTTAACCAGTTTTTAAGGTTCACCCACGGGTCAGGTCAGTCGGTGAGGTGAGTTAATTAACTCTTTCTGGCCCTGTCACCTTTCAATGAGATATTAGATTATACTTATAATGTCACAGTCTCGGTGAGTTGACTGCTGCAGCTCCCCGTAGACTCTGCCTGCGCCTCTCACCGAGCTGGAGTACAGCAGGCGAGGGGAGAGCACTCAATGTATTGCATCTACACTAGACGCGATATATCGACCCCCGCTGGATCGATCGCTGCCCACCGATTCGGCAGGTGGTATAGACATACCCCGAGTATCTGGTGATCGGAGCTGGACCCCCGAGGGGGACACATTGAAGGAACTCAGGGGTTAAGGTGCCTCTATTGTCAACTGTCAGGGCTGCTGTGGCTCAGAGGAGGGTGCTTGACTGCCTGGCAGGCTTAGGCGCCGCAAGCCTTGGAGGTGGGAGAAGTGAAGCGGCCACGGCGTGCTCGGGGTGCTCGTGCTCGGAGCAGGGGTGAGCTCGGGCGAGGGGGGTGCCGCAGGGCAGAGCAGGAGAGTTGCCACAAGAGGGGAGCCTCAGGGTGGAGGGGGGAGCTGCCACGGGTGGGGCGCCTCAGGGCAGGGGTGCGGGGGGGGAGGGTGCAAGGTGGAAGTTTCGCCTAGGGCATGAAACTTCCTTGCACCGGCCCTGCCCCACGCCCTGCCTGCAGCCAGCCCTGCACCCCCTGCCCTGCCCTGCCGGCAGTCAGCCTCTGTCTCCAGCCAGCCCTGCACCTTCTGCTTTGCCTGCACCAGCCGCATCCTCCCTGCCCTGTCTCCAGCCAACCCCTGATGCACCCCCCTGCCTGAAGCCAGCCAGCCACGCAGCCCTTGCCCTGCCTGAAGCCAGACCCTACCTCCAGCCAACCCCACATCCACTGGTGCCCTGCACTTCCCAGGGCAGTAACCCTGCACATCTGCTTCAATGAGGGGGGCAGGGAGCAGCTGGGACCCACACATGTGCACACCCTAGGGTGACCAGACAGCAAGTGTGAAAAATCGGGACGGCGTGGGGGGTAATAGGATCCTAGATAAGACCCCAAAATTCGGACTGTCCCTATAAAATTGGGACATCTGGTCACCACAGCACACCCCCAGGACTCCTGAGTTCCATTGCTGGGTTTCCTATTGGTTCCTCTGCTGGTTGTTTTCCTTTTCCTGGGGACTTTGGGCAAGTTGCTCCCCACTCTCGGGCTCTGTCCCCAGCAGTCAAATGGGGATTTCATACCTTCCCGCTATTGGAAAGTGCTGGGAGAATCTCCCAGCAAAAGCTGCTCTGACAGTGCTAAGCAGCATCTGACCAATCAAGGTCGGAGCTCACTGCCCAGGAGGAGTGCTTGGCTCTGGGGTTTCACTTCAGCCCAGTGTAGAGAGAGAGCCCTAACCATGGAGTTTGGCTCAAGAAGACCAAGTCTCCAATTTGTTAAGGGTGTTTTGAATTTCAATCCTGTGCTCCAAAGTGCTTGGTGTCAGTTGTAAACTTTAGGAGCATGCTCTCCACTCCATTTTCCAAATCATTCATGAAAATATAGAATAGTACCTGACACCGGACTGATCCCTGCCAGACCCACTAGGTTCACCCTCCCCGTTGGGCAGCTAAACATGGAGAAGGGCTCCTGGAGTCTTGGCTTTCAACCAGCTCTGCACCCACATTACACTGATTGCAGCTGGACTGCATTTCCCTCGTTTGCTTCTGAGAATGTCCTATGGGACTGTGTCAAAAGCCTTAGTAACACCAAGCTAGATCCCATCTATTGTTTACTCACCTCTACCAGGCCCAGAACCCTGCCAAAGAAGGAAAGAGGATTGGTTTGGAATGATTTGTTCTTGACAATTCCACGCTCACTAGTCATAAGAACCAAATCATCCTGTAGGTGCTGCTGACAAACTGAGTGTTTAAGAATGTATTGCAGGATCTCTCCAGCTATGGCAGTCAGGCTAGCTAGTCTGTAAGTCCCAGAGGTCTTTTTGTTCCCCTTTGAAAGATAGGTCCTGTCTTGTTCATGGATGGGAAGATGTTCTTTTTCAGGGGTCTCAGACGAGAACTGGGGCACAACACCTGGTTTGTTAAGGCCACAAAAACGGAGGCAGGAACCTCTTCTCTGCTGCTGGCAAAGAACCACAGGTACCTAAAAGATAGGGACTCACATCTTTGAATGGGCTTTAAAAAGGCAGTGGTTAATAAGTTTGGCCCCGACCATTTCTTGTTTCCACAGACTAGACATTTTAGCAAACTTTAGAATTCCTTGGTGCTAAACACTGTGAAACTCCCCTTTCTCCTTCACAGAGGGCTTTAATACCCCTTATCTCACTTGGGCTCTAAACTGCCCATAGTTCGAGAACTGTTCCTGTTCCGATTGGACAGATGGGAGAAGGGAAGTGACCTACCCAAGGCCTACACAACAAGGCGATGGCAGAGCCAGAAAGAGAAGCAACCAGTTCTGACTCCTGTTCTAACAGATGAAAACACCCCAGAGCCCAGGAATCGAGATGGTGGGAAAATTTCATTCAAACCGTTTCTGTCCGAAAATCCCATTTAGACTAAACCAGTTTGTTTCTCAAAATCATAACAAGTGGGATGAAAGATCTTTGCAAAAATATTTTGTTGCAAAACAAAAGCATCTCCTCTTTGTCAGAGTGTGTTAAATTGTCTCCTCGCACACAAAGAGGAGACACTTACATCTCAACCATTAGATAAGATGCTTCAATCTGAGCTAAGTCGTTGCTACTATTAACAATTTCAAAATAAAAAAATACAAATAAAATAGACTATTTCAGCTAATCTATTATGTCATAATCTGCTCTGAGTAAACATGATGGGAAACTTCATATTATGCACTACTTCTAGTGACACTCCCAAATGGATCCGCATCCTTCACCCACCATGAGGTAGGTAAGAGCGGATCATTATTATCCCTACTTGAAAGAGGGAGAAGCTAAGGCTGAGAAAGGAGAATTGACTTGTCTTAGGTCACACAGCCCGTCAGAGGCAGTGTTGGGAATAGGACCGAAGAGCCCTGATTTTCAAACAAACCATCGGATCTTGAATTTCAGACATTGAATGACCTGAATACTGTGCTCTCAGATGAGCTCCAGACCAACAACAGTGACAGTAATTATTCAGCAAGTATTTGAGGAGAACTGCAATGTTAGAGGGAATCATCAACTGCTCAGAGACAATTAATGCAGAGAAGCAGCAAAATTAATCAAAGATAGAACTGGTTCTGACTTATTTACTTGATCTTAAAAGAGAACAACAAGGACCTGAGTCTCCTCCCTGTCAATAACCCCCTGCTCAACCAATCAGGGTAGAGACTGAGGACGGGAGGCTGAGGGTTCTCACCAGAGAGCCCAAAGGATGGCCCAGGTCACCGGTGGGGATCACTGCCCGAGCACTATTTCAGTCCCACATTTTTGGGTGGACCTTCCATAGTGGGAGCTGCAGAGGACTTCCCTGCAACACACACACACACACCTCCGTCCTGTTGTTGGGAAGGGAACAGGAGAAAGGACAAAAGAAGCAAGAGAAGAAGAGGAGGGAGGGATGGAGGAAGAGGTGAAACAAAAAGGACAAACCCTAATGTCCCCAGCGATTCTAAGGGACAAAATCCCAGGTGCGCAATAAAATTCTGCCTCCTTAAGCTCGTGTTTTCCATGCCTAGAATTCACTTGTCACCAGATAGATCAGACTGAACAGGTTTCAAACCTCCAGGAGGCTCTTACCTTCTAAACAGGGACGGCTGTTTTCTAGTAAAATCACTACAAGGGAAGGAGGAAACTCGAAAGAGGTTCCTCCTGGCGCTCACGTCCATGACCCCAAATAATCTCTCAGTCCTCAAAGAGAGACCTGGAGAAGGAAACGTGCTGAAGCAAAGCCACAGAGGTCTCTGAGGTTTCCCTGGCCCCTCGCCCCTGTCCTGCCTGGCTGATGTCAGCATCTCTCTGTGAGGTCACCACCTCCCCACCACCTTTGACCAATAGTCTGAGGTCCTGCAAAAGGCCTTTGTGATGTCACTGCCACACCCCTCCCTTGCTGGGCTAATGTCCTGCCCCTGGCCAGGCACTTTGGAGGTTTGAGCTACTCCCTGTGGATCACCCCACTCAAGGAGCGTTCGTTCTAGGCAGCAAGCCGGCTAGACAGGAAAACATCAGACGCTGCTCCCAATGCTACACTCAGTTTTTCAGAAATTAGTCGACTTCATGGTCAGAAGACACCATTAGAGCATCTAACCTGCATATCACAGGCCTCCTGTATGACATAACAGCTACTTTGGGGGCAAACACATTCCAGAAAGGCATCTAGTCTTCATTAAATGACATCAGGAGATGGTGAATCCACCACTTTCCTTGGTAGCTTGCTCCTGTGGTGAATCATCCTCGCTGTTGACTATTGTGCCTCAGTTGTAATATGAATTTGTCTCTTTTCACTTTCCAGCCATTGGGTCTTGTTATGCCTTTCTCTGCTCCATTCAAGAGCCCGTAAATACCCAATCTTTTCTCTCCATTAAGGCCCTTCAACATTTCAATGAAATCACCTTTCAATCTTCTTTTGATAAGCTAAACAGGTTGAGCTCTTTCAATAGCTCACTGGAAGGCATTTTTCTCCAGCCCTCAGAACATTTGGTGGCTCTTTGCTGCCCTAGCTCCAATTTCACAACATCTTTTTCAAATGAGGATACCAGAACTGGAGGCAGTATAAAGGTTGTATAAAGGTAAAATTAAATAGGTTGCAGAGGAGTTTTTTTTAATTTCGGCTTTTGTTGCTAAAAATTTTGTCTCTCTGCGGTGAGAAAAAACACTCCCCGAATGCCAAAATTTGAGCCATGAAAAGCGGCAGTGTGAACAGCGCATCATAGGTGGAGCTGTGCTCCCGGTGACAAAGCTCCTGCCCCTCATTGGAGGTAGTTTGGCTTTGTTGCCGGGGAAGCTCTCTCTCAGCGATAAGGACGGCCACACAGCGCACCTTACAATGGCATGGTTAGAGTGGCACAGCTGCACCGTGGTAAGGTGCGCGGTGTAGACACAGCCTCAGAGCTGGGGAAAGCCGACAGGCGCTGAGGAGCACAGGGTTCAGACAGAGACATCCGTTAGGAGAGGAACTATTCACAGGGATTCTCTATAGCCTAGTAAGGTGGAGAGGATGGAAGATGATAATGTACAGGTAGGTTCTGATGAGAAACAGTGAAATGAAAGAGTCTCCCTCAATTACATCATGTAATAGCAGACAGCTAAAATGGGACACATTTTAGAAGTGCTTAAATACAAACGCTAAACGTCTAAGTACTAAGACTGGTGAATTTGAGTGCCTGGTATTGAGTGACGATATTGATAGAATAGGCATCACAGAAACCCTTGCACCCCCTCCTGCACCCACATGGGGAGACTGACCTGTGTGCATGGAGCAGCTGGCATTGCTGCCCCCCACTCCTCCCTGGAACGCTGCTCATCTGGGCACCCCTAGGGGCTGTGGGATGTGGGGGCAAGAAGTGAGATCATCCGAGCTCCCTGCATCCAGGTCACTTTCCTCAGCCGGGCTGCATAGCGGGAGGGCAGAGAGCAGCAGCTTCTGATGCTCCCCTCACAGCACAGCCCAAGTGGGAAAAGTGACCAGGACGCATGGAGCACATAGGGTTGCTCCTTACTCCCCTCAAACCTCTATGGACCCATGGAGGAGCATTGGGGCAGGGGAGAGCAGTGAGCACCTTTGCACTGCCACACGGTGCCCTTTGACCCCTGGAGCCCTGGGCGGCTATCGGGGGGCACCACCCCTAAGGCCGGCCAGGCTCCCCAGAACGAGCAGCAGAAAACACAGAGACTGGCCACACACTGAGCAGTGGTAGCCTGGGCGGCTCGTAATGGAGGCTCAGGGGGGAGGGGTGTCATAACATTTTTTCCCAGATTTGGACCTTAGCGTCCAAAATATGGGTGTTAGCATGAAAACCTCCAAGCTTAGTTACCAGCTTGGACCTGGTAAAGCTGCCACCAGCCAGGGATTTATACAGTGCCTGGCTCACTGTGGTCTCCCCAAAACCTTCCCCGGGGGACCCCCAGACTCAGATGCCTTGAGTCTCACAACAAAGGGGAATAAACCATTTCCCTTCCCCCTCCTCCCCTCCAGGTGTTCCCTCCCTGGGTTCCTGGAGAGATATACAGAAGCAAGCTCCGTGAATCTAAACAGAGGGACTCCCCCCTCCCTGTTTCCAGTCCTGGAAATAGAAGTACCAAGATAGCTAATCTCTCTTCCCCCTTACCCAGAGGGTATGCAAAGTCAGGCTAGTAAATCTAACACAACGAGATTTTCCCCCTGACTTCTTCCTCCCACCAATTCCCTGGTGAGCTGCAGACTCAATTCCCTGGAGTCCCCACTAAAGAAAAAATCCAACAGGTCTTAAAAAGAAAGCTTTATATAAAAAGAAAGAAAAGGACATAAAAATGGTCTCTCTGTATTAAGGTGACAAATACAGGGTTATTTGCTTAAAAGAAAAAAATGAATAAACAGCCTTATCCAAAAAGAATACAATTTAAACATTCCAGCAACTACACACATGTAAATACAAAAAAAAAACAATATAAACTTATTGTCTTATTATCTTTGTACTTACAACTTGGAAACAGAAGATTAGAAAGGCAGGAGATAGAAAAATCACTCTCATAGCCGAGACGCCACAGACACAAGACAAAGAACAAAGAACTCACACACAAACTTCCCTCCACCCAGATTTGAAAAAGTCTTGTTTCCTGATTGGTCCTCTGGTCAGGTGTTTTAGGTTACTGGTGTTACCCCTTTATAGGTAAAAGAACATTAACCCTTAGCTATCTGTTTATGACAAGGGGGCTCAGCCTCCCCAAACCTTGCACTGCCAAGGGGACAGTGGGGCCCATGATCAGGGGCCCTGGCCAAGTTAGGTCCCCCTGGAAAAGTCTCCCCTATGTCAGCCCCAGGGCTGGAGGAGCTCCCACTCCCTGCTACAGCCCGGGGGCTGCAGCAGGGGCACAGAGCTTCTCTGGTCTCAGGGCCACAGCGGGGCAGGGGTAAAGGAGTGATAGGGTGGGGCTGGTGGGGGAAGGGGTGGAACAGAAGTGACAGTGGATGGGGCCATGGGTGGAAGGGGGTAGAGCCACAGACAGAAGGTAGGGGCATGGTTCTGGTGCTGGGGCCCCCACACTTGTTCTCCCTTTCCCGGGGGTTTGGCATCACTAGCCCCGGCTTAGCGAGTAGGGTTCAGTGGTCCCCATAATGTGGGGTGCGACTCCTAGGGGGACACAGAGGAACATTCATGGGGGCACCTCAGGACCTGAGCCAGCCCACATAGAGGGCAGGGAGGGAGCACCACTCTGCCACAGCTCTTCCCCAACCCCACCCTCAGCCTGAGACTCTGGCTCCCAGCCCGGCGTCGACCCCTTTACCCCTGTCCGCACCCCTCTCCCCAGCAAGCAACAGCCCCACTCCTCCCAGCCCCGGTTCTTGACCGTGGCTTCCGAGGGGCCACAGCCATGGCTAAGAGGGCACAATGTGAAATGTTTGGGGA
Organism: Gopherus flavomarginatus; assembly: GCF_025201925.1. Taxonomy (NCBI): domain Eukaryota; kingdom Metazoa; phylum Chordata; order Testudines; family Testudinidae; genus Gopherus; species Gopherus flavomarginatus. The sequence continues at coordinate 12,709,388 of NC_066636.1, forward strand.
CCACTGGTTTAGGGTGACGTCCTCAATCACTTCTCTGCAGTCCAATAAAAGCTATTCCTCACTCACCTACCCCTCCATCAGGACGGACTAGGTATGTTCTGCTGCCCTTCACTCATACAGGAAGGAGAATAACATTTCATTCCACTCAATCCTAAAGTGATTTGTAACCCAAGACCATCCCAAACTGGTCATTTTGGGGAAGCGGCCCCATCATGCTGCATAGCTAGGCAGAGTAGGTGTGTCTATGCAAACACGGTCTGTTCCTGAAGTCTTTCCCCAGCTCCTCACTAGGTGAGAGAGGGGAGCTCATTCAGACCCTGCTTACGCTTAGTATTTAAAAACTCCTTAGTGTCCCTATCTCTGCCGGCCTTAGATTTCTCCTCCTGTCCGTTTTTTGACAGCTCAGATGAGGTGACCGAGTGGTTAAGGTGATGGACTGCTACCCCATTATGCTCTGCCTGCATGGGTTCAAATCCCATTCTCATCAGAGGCATTTAGTCTTCACCCTCCTTTATAGACAACCATCTCCCCCTTTGGTACAATAACAGATCAAACAATGTTGCTTGTGTTACCCAAAATTGGGTCAGTTAGTAAGCTTAGAGAGGACTAATAATGCCCCTCCCCCCCAGAGTTTGGCAGAAAGCAGCACATTTATTAGCTTGATAGCTAAGCTCAAAAGAAGGGATGGGGGAGGGTGTCACACTCATACTCACGCTCCCAGGACAGGCCTGGCAGTGGAGATGTCAGGATCCTTTAAGGTAAGTGTCCCACAGCGCAGCGATGGACGGTGCGATGAAGATCAGTCTCCCTGAGGTGCAATAGAATGTAACACAGCGAACCACTGGCCAGATGGGCCGGGTGAAGGGCATTCACTGGAGGTACAAAGGAGAGTGGGAAAGCCACTTCACAGGCATTCAAAGAGGGAAAGGACACAAGCTGGGGGAGTTTAACAGACCTTTTGAGCATACAGGTTATACAGAGCATACAGATCACTGCTGCTCCTACAACATGATAAGTTCTCAAGCAGCATGTTTCTTACTTTGCCCATCTGTCAATTTTGATGATTATTGATGGAAATATTTTGCCATTGGGTTGTGTGTTTACACAGAAATTGACATTTACCAACAAATACACAATTCTTCCAAGCCTGCCTAGTCTGCAGTTGATGGGTTTAGAGGGACACATTCACTCTTCCAGGTCCCCATTCCAGGCCTGTGCTCTCCAGGTTGTCAACTTCCCGCACTGCTGGGATCCTTCCCTCATCTCCCCCCAAACCACTGCCCCACCCCCACTTCTGGGGTCCCCTCCCTACACTGTCTAACTCCACTGCTGGCAGGATCCCTTCCTGTTCCTTTCATTTCCTGCCTCCACTCTGGGCAAAAGCTCTGCACTCTTCCCACACCAGAAGTTGAACCCAGGCCACCTGGGTGAAAACCAGGAATCCTGACCACTAGCCCATATGGGACTATTGTTGCATCTGACGAAGTGGGTATTCACCCACGACAGCTCATGCTCCAATACGTCTGTTAGTCTATAAGGTGCCACCGGATTCTTGGCTGCTATTATTACTACAACTCAGGCCTTGGCTACACTGGAGAGTTACAGTGCAGGTGGTGGCTTTACAGCGCTGTAACTTACTCCCCGTCCACACTGGCAAGGCACATACAGCGCTGTATCTCCCTGGCTACAGTGCTGCATGTGCTCCACCTCGACGAGAGGAATAAAGAGAACAGAGCTGGTGATGCAGCGCTGGGGTGCCAGTGTAAACAGTGATTAATCTTACTACGCTGTCACTGACCTCCGGAACCTTCCCATAATGCTTTTAAGTAGAGATAACGCTCTTTGTTTTGGTGTGATGCCTCTGTTTGTTTTGTTGTGAGCTCAAGGCTCCCGGAGCTGCTTATCTAAAAACCAAACACAGTTACTGTTTGCAGTGAATGAGCAGAGGCAGGGGGATCCCTTTGGAACACCCACAGCTGGTGTTTGCTTGAGGAGAGAAGCAGCCGGGTGGGCACGGGGTGGGGGTCTGTTTTGGATCAGCGGCTTATCTGGTCTGTGAGGAAAAAAACAAAGGCGGCTATTTGCATTTAGTGAATGAGAGAGGGGTGGGGGAGGAGGCTTGAACTTGCCAGGCAGGGAGCTGACACAGTGTCAGCTCCAAAAATCCACTCGCTCTGTCTCCCCCACGCTCCGTGTCACACTCCACCCCACCCTCCTCTTTTGAAAAGCACATTGCAGCCACTTGAATGCTGGGATAGCTGCCCATAATGCACCACTCCCAACAGCGCTGCAAATGTGGCCATGACAGAGTGCTGGTAGCTGTCAGTGTGTCCACACTGCAGCGCTTTCCCTAAACAGCTGTAGGAAGACAGCTTTAACTCCCAGCGCTGGACAGCTGCAAGTGTAGCCAAACCCTCTCTAAGCCGACCCCTTATGAGAACAGCAGGGACTAGCATGACTAGATGTCCCGATTTTTGGGTCTTTTTCTTATATAGGTGCCTATTAACCCCACCCCCATCCCAATTTTTCACATTTGCTGTCGGATCACCCTAGCAGGGGTTGCACACAGGGCTGCATTAACCTTCAGGTGCTGAGGTTTCCCTCTCTCCATTCCCAGAGCCTGTGATCAGGAAACAGACATCAGGGCTCCCAGGTGCTGCACAGACCATGACTGAGATCAGACCCCATATTATGCAAGGTGCTGTACAAACCCTGGGCAACACTGAGACACCCAGGAGGTTCCCCTCAATTTCCCTGAGCCTCTGCTGCCCAACTTCTTCTGAATCCCTCTGGCTCACCCCCCCCCCCACAAAAAACCCACCTTTCCAAACAGTCCTTCTTTCCTTGCCCCCTGATTCTGGTTTCACACCCTGGGACCATCTCCTCTCTTTGTCTCTCCCCCTCCAGGTGAAGCAGAGATGGAGGCAACTTCAGCCACTGGAGTCAGCCTCAGCGAGCACTGCTGCCGGCCCCGGGGGAGGGGGGGTGTTTGCAGACACAGGAAGGGAGCAGGGGGTGCTGGGAAGAAGGCGGCAGGAGAACAAAGCTCAGAGATCCAACATGGGGAAATTCCAGGGGGCGGGGCTCTGACACATCCCAGGTGCGGGCAGCTCCTGGGGGCGGGGCTCTGGCTCAGCTCGGGGGCGGAGCAGCTCCTGGGGGCGGGGCTCTGGCACAGCCCATGGGCAGGGCAGCTCCTGGAGGTGGGGCTCTGGCACAGCCCGGGGGCGTTGCTCTGGCACAGCCCATGTCCAGGGCAGCTCCTGGGGGTGGGGCTCTGGCTCAGCTCAGGGGCGGGGCAGCTCCTTCGGGTGGGGCTCTGGCACAGCCCGGGGGCGGGGCAGCTCCTGGGGGCGGGGCTCTGGCTCAGCTCAGGGGCGGGGCAGCTCCTGGGGGCGGGACTCTGGCACATTGTGACGCGGAGCCCGGGCTGAACAGCTGCTTCCTGGTTCTACACGTGCTGCCAGCAGCGCTGGAGCTGCCCGAGCCGGAGCGGAGCCGCTGTTCTCAGCTGCAGCCAGGATCTGCCCCCGGCCCCGCTGGGATCCAGGTGGGGACAGAGACTGGGGCCCGGGGGTTCCCCTTGGTGTGGCTGGCGGGGGCGGGAGGGGAGAAGCCGGAGCTGCAGGCGGGGGAAGGGCGGTGGGACATTGTGACCCGGAGCCCCCGGGGAATGAGAGGCGCTGGGGGGCAGGAAAGTGACTCTGCCCCAGGGAGCCTGGGAGAAGCCTTGAAGGCGCCTCGGCCCCAGTGGAGCTGCAGGAGGATCCGCCCGCCCGCCCCGCTGGGATGGGGGGGCCGGGGCCCGGCCGTCGTGTGGGGGGGAGGGGCGGACCCCGGGCCAGGCGGGGGGGGGCGGTGTATTAAATCCCTCCCCATAGCAATGTGCTACTCCCGGGCACTGCGCATGCCCAGTAACAGCCGCTGAAGCCGCTGCCCTTCCCCCTGCCCGGACCAGCCGTAACGTTCCGCCGGGCGCTGGGGGCGGGGCTGGAGCGGGGCGGGGGAGTAACAGGGAGCGTGGGAGGGGCGGGCGCAGAGCAGGAAATTGATGGGCGGGGGGGGTCAGGCAGCTGGAGGCAGGGTTCGTGGGGGGCTAAAGGGCACAATCCGGGCTGGGGGGAGGAGCAGGAGTTGAGCTCAGGGGGAGGCGCTGGCAGAGCCCCCCCCTTTGGTGTGAGGGCGGAGGTGTCGAGGGGGGAGGAGAAGCCGGAGTTGCAGGGGGGGAGGTCACTGGGGTGGGGGGGGTAGATCTGTCTCTGTGCAGCCAGGACATTCCCGGGGTGGGAGGGAGGTGAGTTAACTGGATCCTGTCCCTGTTTTTGCCACTTCCTCCCACACACACATTCTCTCAAGATTTCCCCTTTTCTCTCTCATTATCACACGTGGCTATAAAATCCAGGGAGATTCTCCTCCCCCCCCCCAATGATCAGCTCTCTAATTGCCTCTGATTTTCCCTTTTCTCTCCATACTTCTCAAATGTCAATTTAAAATCTCTCCGATGGGGGGTGGATTTTCCCACCCATTTTATCTGCAGCGATTTGTCCTTGTTTGGGTGGGAAATTGTTGCCCTGGGTCATTCCCCAGAACATGGCTCCCACTGGAGTGGGATGGGATGAGGTTCCCGTTCTCTGCCAGGGCAGGGAAGGGAAGGGAGGAGCACATCCCCCATGGAGACTGCCCAGACCCCATTTCCCAATTCCCCTGCGGCCCCCTTCCATTGTCCAGGGAGCCTTCCAGCTCCCCCCCGCCCTTAAATCAGCTCCTCAAAGGGCTCTGAGCTGCTCACGTGAATGGTTGCCCCGTGGCCGGGGGGGACCATCACATTCTGTTTATGTATTGGACAGTCATATAAAATCCAGTCCAACAGTCCCCCTTTTCCACTAGTTATTTAATAGCAACATCAAATCCCCTCCGATCTTGGTGGTTTTCTCTCATGTTATCAAATGTCGTTTGTGACAGGGTTCTCTCTGCGTGTCTCAAAGATTGATATAAAATACCCCAAACATTTGCCCCACTTCTCTCTAGTTGTTTTATTTCTAATTGAATATGATGGGTTGTTTCCCAATGTGCTAAGATGCAGCCGCCTCTGGGGTGGATCCATGGTGGCCATTATTTGCTAGTGACAGCCCGTGGATCTTTCTTGCCCTCCAGGCCTTCCATTCTCCTGTTAAAGAAGCACTCCCCAGGCTCCCTCTGCCTGTGTGACTGGCCAGCAGGAGGTGGTGTTAACTTTCTAGCCACTTCTCACACTCTGTGAGGTAACACTTGCAGGGGCAGGGAAGGTGTCTGTGTGGGGAGATTGCAGCTGAAGGGGCATTGTGGTAGGGGGAGGCCTCTGGGTGGCTGGGCAGGGGGTACCCTAGTCAGGTTGGTGGGTTGTGGAGGTTTGGGGTTTTCGGGGGTGGTGGTTCTGATGTGCCCATCCCTGAGGCTATGGGTCCTGGAGGTGGGTATCGCTGGGGGCCTGGTGGCTGCAGAACAGTGGGGGTGGGTGTCTCTTGGGGAGGCGGGACAGAGGGTTAGAGGGAGCCTGGTTCTGTGCCAGGGGCTCTGTCTGTGCTTCCCCCGCTGGTTCCTGGTTTTGTTGCCATGCCCAGTGCACAGAGCTGGGGGAGGGGATCCCTGGCACTAGGTGAGGGCATGCCAGGGAAGCAGAGTGATGGGTCGCACTGTAAAGCATCAGGGGGTCACACTGGGCAGAGGAGGGGGTCCCAGGCAAATGTCAGGGTAGATCGTTCTGGAGGGTGGGGAAGTTCCTAGGCAGGCAGTGAGGGACTGAGTTCCCAGTGGGGGGGGGTCCCTTGAGGGGGTCCCTGGCTGCTGGGGGCTCTTGGTGGGGGGAACCCTTTGGGATTCCCAACCTGGCAATCATGGTGTGGTGGGGGTTCTCTGGCCGGTGGGGCTTTGAGGGGTATCTGGGGTCCCTGGCCAGGGACTCTGGGGGCTGCGTCCCAGGGAATATCTGATGGGATCCTGGCTGGGGGGTGTCTGGGGCCCCTGGCTGGGGGGTCTGGGCTCTGGGTACTAGGGGGTGTCTGGGGGCTGCTGCTAACCATGATCCTTCTCTCTGGTCAACTTGTACCAGAGTCCTGGCTCCTAGTCACCAGGTCACCAAGTCCATTCCCCAGTCACGTGCCCTGTCACTGTGATAACTTTCTGTCCACTTAGCAAACACTGTTAGTGTGAAATCACAGAATTTACTTTTCTCCTCTTTTGAAAACTGCAGGAACTTTCGGTTCCGTTTGGAAAATTTTTGCCCCCAGTCCTTGTCCTAGATCTGCGGGGGTGAGGGAGGTGGGAAGGGAGTCAGCACTGCCACACGATGGTCTTTTCCACAGCGTTCTGAACTCATTCTTTCTGAAATCCGGTGTCATTGAGACCGTTGTTAATCCAGAGTCACTGTATGGAAAGACAAGGAGTGATTCCAGATGGACAGTGGGTCAAATGAGATCAGCCATTCTCCCTGTGAGGAGGGGCTCCCATTAGCTGCTCTCCCCAGAGAGCTAAAGGAGGGAAGCTGCTCATACACTCTGTCCCTCTCTGCTCAGGATATTGGGGTTCAGCTTCCTGGGTCAGATGCTGCAGCCTCCATTGTGATCTGGGAGACCAGGCTTGGCAGCTGCTGCTCCCCCAGTGGGGCTCTGTGCTGGGAAGTGACCTTAATTAAAGCTTCTTCTCTGCCCGGCCCAGGGGATGACTTTCTGCAGCTGGTCCTAGCCCCCTAGGGCAGTCCTGGGCCCTGTTACTACTAAATTCTGAGCCAGAGTCTCCAGGTAACTGAAAGACCTCAGGGAATGTCCTAGGGTCTGGCAAGAAAGTGACTCTGCACAAACAACACCACCTCATTTCTCCTCCCATTAGCGGTTGCCAGGAGGAAATCCAGCCATGGGAGAGCAAAGCCCCCAGGAATGGGACTGTCCCAGCCAGAGGGGCAGGGAGAGAGGACAGGGGAAGGAGAGACTGAAAGGGGCAGTGGGAGAAATGAATGTGGGGGAGAGATTTCCAGCTCTCTAGTCCACCCAGACACATGTATTGCTGCATCCTGGGGCAGAACCACTTTCCAGTGAACAAAACAAGGATCAGACAGAGCAAAAGCCAGTTCCTGACTCCATATTCCCCCTGCTGGGGTGTGGCTGCCGTGGGGTCAGTGTCTGAGGGAATCCCCCACAGTGACTCCTTTGGTTCTGCTCTTTTCTAGCCTTGTGTTCAGAGAAGGGGTGAGGGGAGAGAGAAGGGAGGTTAAAAATGTGTCTGTGGACTTAGCCTGGCAGGAGGGGCCAGGTCTAAATTGTAATAAACAGATTGAGCATTTCCCAGCATGACAGAATCTAGGGTGTCTGTCTGCAGGGAAAGGGCCTGGGGGAATTGTGATGTGAAATTAACTAAAACCGGTTCTGAAACGCCCACAACTGCCCTTCTCCCCCAGACAGGCTGCAGAATGTTTTGCTCCAGCTCATCCCAGCCTGGCGTGGGACAGGGAAGAGAAATGGCTGCAGTGGAGTCAGTCCAGGTAGAGATTATCGGGGGGTTGCTGGTGGGTTCCTGCTGGAGGAAAGGGAGAGCAAATACACCAGAGGTGGGAAGGTTTGCAGAGTCTGGTTTGGAGGTTGGAGCGGGGCAGGAAATTCACAGCGTGGGGAAAGGAGGAGGCCAGGGTGTGGCAGACCTGCTGGGAGTTATTTACTAAGTGGCCTAGATTCTAGGAACAGACCCAGGAGGTTTGGAGGTGGAAATGCCCTAATTTGTGAAGAGAGAAAATAACCCACCTACATGGAGCTAGTCAAACTGACCAGACTCCTAGTGCTGGAGCCTGACCTCATTAACCATCAGCTGCTGTGAGATATAAAGGGGACACCCATGAGTCAGGCTTATTGGAGCTGCCTCTCCCTTCATATCCCGCTCCTCACAATGAGGAGGGTGTTGGGCATCCTACCAGCGAGCTCTCCCTGGACCCTGCTAGGGGCTCCATCTCCTGTATCAGTCAGTGGCTAGTAGGGGGGTGATGGATATGCTGGGAGAGATAAGGGGCTCTCTCTTCATCCCCTCACCCTGGCATTTGCTGGATACTCTGAGCCAGGTCGAGGTGGGACTCTCCTGACTATGATCCACCCAGAGCTTCCATTTGATTCACTCTTCTCTGCCACAAATAGTGGGGCTGTGAGTGGGGCAGCAAGTCCTTAGTGTTGGACTCTTACTCTTTCAGGGGCTGGTGACCTTCAAGGAGATGGCTATGTATTTCACCAGGGAAGAGTGGGCTCTGCTGGACCCCACTCAGAGAGCCCTCTACTGGGATGTCATGCAGGAGAACTATGAGACTGTGACCTCGCTGGGTAAGGGTTCCTGTCCCTTCTGTTCTTGGAAGGGGAAATGAAGAGTGAAGGTTCACGCCACCCCCACAATGCCATCTGTACCCTGTCCTGTTTCAGCATCACCCCAATAGGCCAGTGACACACATAATACCAGAGACCCTCCTCTGCTGCAGAACACTTTGGGAACAGAGCACAGGAGCCGTATTGCACAGTGTCAAATATCTCCTGTTTGCTCAAGTGAAACTGGGGGTTAGGTCTGGCATAACTGTCCCATACCCCTAATCATTTTTGTTGCCCTTTTCTGAACCTTTTCCAATTCCAATATATCTATTTTTGAGATGGGGTGACATGTGCATGCAGTATTCAAGATGTGGGTGTATCATGGATTTATTTGCTGTTTTTACAAATATGATCTATGAGATATTCTGTCATATCTATCACTTTCTTAATTATTTCCTACATTGTTCACTTTTTTTCACTGCTGCTGCACATTGAGTGGATGTTTTCAGAGAACTATCCACAGTGACTCCAAGATCCATCTCTTGAGTGGAAACAACTAATTTAGACCCCATCATTTTGTATGTATAGTTGGGATTGTGTTTTCCAATGGGCTGCACTATGTGCTATCCTGTCATCTAGTACTGCTGAGATCCTGGATTCAGTAATATCCCTGCCCTTCCTGTTCCCTTTCTCCACCGAACCCCGCCAGCCCATGCTTCCTGTTCCCAGCTTCCCCAGGATTCTCGCACTGTCTCTGAACCTCTCTGTCAGCAAGAAGCAGTGCCAGGGACACTTGCCCTCTGTCTGGAGTCTTCGATTTCTGGGACATGGATTTACTTTCTCTGTGTTGTAAGAGGCTCTGTCATAATGAGTGTCTGTGATGTTACCCAGAGTACAATCTGGACTGTTAAATAGCTGTCCCCTCAGTCCTCCAGCATGGGGTGCCTTTTCCACTGTTTTCCCGCGAGAACAGCCCCTCTTGGCCAATTAACACACAGTCTCCAGCATGTAACTCACTCCCAGCTACACAGTATTGAGTGCTGCTAGACAGCCACTCATGAATTACACCTCAGGAGAAAACCAGCAAATTCTCAAGTGCCCAACTTTCCCCCAGAAATGTGCATCTTGCACTGTCCAGCACGCTACTGAACGACCCAAGCTCATATGAAGTCTGTCATTTCATCAGCGGAAAATGACATGCACCAGCTTGTTATCCCAAACAGAGTTTCCAACACACTTCAATCCACACATACTGGTTAGATGAACAATAAACCAAGATTGTTAACTACCAAAAACTAAAACTAGGCCCAGTCCATGAAAGGGGCACTCCCAGGAGAGACTGTATAAAGGCTGGAACATGAAACACCTTTGTAAACCTGAGACAGCTGCCTTGGGGACAATGACAGGGAGAATCCCCCAAAGTGACTCCTTTGTTTCTGCTCTTCTCTGGCCTCCGATTGTTCCTTCCAACGTGGAGTACTTTGCACTTGTCTCTACTGAATTTGATCCTATTTACTTCAGATCATTTCTCCCGTTTGTCCAGATCATTTTGAATTTTAATCCAATCCTCCAAAGCACTTACAACCCCTCCCAGCTTGGTGTTGTCCGCAAACTTGATACGTGTAAGAGAGAGACTGTTACTGGGAGGGTTTCCCCATGTGTCAGAGGGTTACACCCTGGTGGGAGGGGGCTAGGCCTGTACTGGAATAAGGTCACTCTGTGCTTCACAGTGTGCTAGAACCTAGAATGTGCATTAGCAGGGGAAAAGCTGGGGGGAATCGGCTTGGGGAATGGACAAAAGCCTAGTCTGAATTCTCACACCTTGCCCTTTTCACCCCGGCAGGCCAGAGAATAACATCCATGTTTCGCTGCAGATCATCTCGTCCTCCCAGGGGCAAGGAAATGGCTGCAATGGAGCTGGCTCAGGTAAGAGATTATCAGGGTGGCGGGCTCTGCTTGGAGGTTGAGGAGCAGTAAATGCATAAGAGGGTGGGAATTGCTAGAGGTGGTGGGAAGCAGGAAATATCTCGGGTGGAGAAAGGGAGGGGACAGCATGTGACAAACCTGCTGAGACTTGTGTAGTGTAGGGCGTGATGGGTTGTCACCCCCAGGAGGCAGTTTGTGGAGCTTCTGGGAACTGCTGTGTCCTCTAACCCTCACGCTGGGCTGGCCCTTCTCACACTGCTTTGCTGGAGATTTCGCCAGCCTCTCCAGGGCCTGTTATCACCCAACACAACAGCAGGTGGCGCCATGCAGCCAACTAAGCTACCTGAGTGCGTTACCTAAGCCACTCAAGGACAGATAGAAGACAAGAGCCAATTTCCCACTCCCCAACCTTGCACACTTGCTGTAGTATAAATCCAGAATGATACCATCTTATAGTGCACAGGGATCTCTATAATGCAAGCTCATTAATGTAGTTCCCCTTCCCCTCGATATGGGACAGATGTGCACAACAAGCTGAGATTTTCCCCAGACACTTCACTCAAAATACGCTGGTTAAGATAAAGCATCAAACAAGTTTATTAACTGCAGAAAGATAGATTAAGTGATTATAAGTGATAACAAACAGATCAAAGCAGATTATTTAGCAAATAACCAAAACTCAGACTAAGCCTAACATACTAGATGGATAGAATTTGAATTAGCAATTTCTCACCCTGACTGATGGTACAAGCAGTCCCCCAAGTTTCCATACACAAGCTAGAAATCTCTTGATCCTGGGAGCAGCACTTCCCCCACATCCGTTTTTGTTTCTCAGGTGTTTCCAGAAGTTCTCTTGTGTGGAGAATGAGGCCAAGAGATGATGTCACACCCCACCTTATGTAGCTTTTCCATATGGTGGGAACCTTTTGTTCCAAACTCAGTTCCTAGTCCAGTTTGTGGAAAAATACAGGTACTAAAATGGAGTTTAGTGTCATGTGGTCTGGTCACAGGCCCTGCTGAGTCATAGTAGCCATGACTCATAGGCTGGCTGAAACATTCACAGGAAGGCTAAGCTCTTCCACAGTCCATTGTCTTTGTTGAGCCATCAGCACTGTCTGGCTTCTTCATTGTTGTACCTGAAAGGCTCATTGTGGGTGTTACCCAGAGTAAGCACATTTGAAATACAGATACAGAGTCAATATCCATAACTTCAGATACGAACATGATATGTGCACACAAATAGGATAATCATATTCAGCAAATCAGAACTTTTCCAGTGACACCACACATGATGCATCTTCTACAAAATAGATCATAATTATGTCCTAATCATATTATAATCATACCACTATGATGAATATGGGGGTGTAGTGTCAGATAGGTCCTAATTTCAAGGCACAGGAGTTGGGAATGGAACTTCCCCTCTTTGTGGAACAGGAAATAACCCTCCAGCCAGGGCTGGGACAACTTCCCAGACTCTCAGTGATGGAGCCTGAATCTACTGACATTTCATTAATTACCACCAACCCCAATCTTTGTGGCAACTGTAAACTTTATCAGTGATGATTTTGTACTCTCTTCTAAGTCATGGATAAGAATGTTAAATAGCACAGGGCCAAGAACCAATCCCTGCAGGAACCTGCTAGAAAGAAATCCACTCGATCATGGTTCCCCATTTACTATCAGAGTTTTTAATCTATTTAATGTATGCCGTGTTTATTTTGTATCATTCTAGTTTTTTTTAGTAAAAATATTGTGCTAATCAAGTCATGTCCCTTACGGAAGTTTAGGTATATTACATCAATACTATTAGCTGCAACCAAACTTTTGATCTCATCCAATAAGGATATCCCGTTAGTTTGATAGGCTCTATTTTCTCTAAACCTTTGTTAATGGGCACTACAATTCTGACCTTCTAACTTCTATTCTTTATGATTGACTTCCCCTTTCTTCCATATATTTTATTTGGAGAGTGCTTGGATTCCTACCAGGGAGCCACTATCAGGGTCCAGAGACAGCCCCATCTCCTATATTAAGCTCTGGCTAGTAGCTATGTGATAAATGTGAAGACCCTGCTTCTGTCTGTCAGATGGGAGACACAAAGGTTCTCTCTTTCTACCCTCTGATGCCTCCTGGCTGCTGTAAGCAAGGTGGGGTGGGACTCTGTTAACATGTGCCTCCCGGAGCTTCCATTTCCCTGGTGCTGCTGTTCCGTGAATAGTGGGGTTGTGAGTGGGTCAGCAGGTACTGAGTATTGGACTCCTGCTCTTTCAGGGGCCGGTGACCTTCGAGGAGGTGTCTGTGTATTTCTCCAGGGAAGAGGGGACTCTGCTGGACCCCACTCAGAGAGCCCTCTACAGAGATGTCATGCAGGGGAACTATGAGACGATGGTCTTGCTGGGTAAGGATTCCTGTCCCTTCTGTTCTTGGAAGGGGAAATGAAGAGTGAAGGTTCATGCCACCCCCACAATGCCATCTGTACCCTGTCCTGTTTCAGCATCACCCCAATAGGCCAGTAACATACATACTACCAGAGACCCTCCTCTGCTGCAGAACACTTTGGGAACAGAGCACAGGAGCAGCATCACACAATGTCAAATATCTCCTCTTTACTCAAGTAAAACTGGGGTTAGGTCCAGCATAATGAACAGAAGCTTCCTACCCCCAGCCTTCTCTCAAACCCTGAGCCTTCTCTACCCAAACCAGAATGTGCTTGGGGTGTAACAAGCAGGCGGCTGGAGTCAGAGCTGCCAGTCCAGGGTTACTTATCATACAGACACTCAGTGCGTCCTTGAACGCTGGCTGGGAGTATCCAGACAGGGGAGCTCCAGCAGCAGAACACTGAATCTCACCCAGGATTACAGATGACACAACTCCTCGCTGATCTGGATTGCACCCCAGCATGTGAAAATGGCCTAGGTTGGTAGTGACATTTCTTGAGACATGGAGAGTCTTGCTCCCATATCACCAGGTGTAATAAAAATAACAGGAAAGGCCAAATATGGAAAACTGATTGTTCAGCTTGCTTTTGACCTGCATCATATTTTGCAATATATTCCAAATAAGGAAATTAACGTGCAACGTATGTGTCATTGTTTGTGGTTTTAAGCTGTAAAAGGCTTGTGTGATTTTTAGCTCGGGAACAGTATTCCAATAGCTGTCGCCCCCTGCGTGCTTGTAACCAAGAAAAGAGCCTCAGGCTGAGCTGATTCAAATATTAATCCTGTGGTCGTTTTCCACAACAGCCTCAATAGGTCCCTGTGATGGAATGTAAGGCTACATCTAGACTACCCACCGTATCGGCGGGTTAAAATCGATTGCTCGGGGATCGATATATGGCGTCTCATCTAGACGCCATATATCGATCCCCGAGCGCGCTTATATCGATTCCGGAACAACACCAACCCCAACGGAGTTGCTGATTTGACAGGGGGAGCCGCGGACATCGATCCCGCGCGGTGAGGATGGGTGAGTAATCCGATCTTAGATATTCGACTTCAGTTACGTTATTCACGTAGCTGAATTTGCGTATCTAAGATCGATTTCCCCCCGTAGTGTAGACCAGCCCTTAATGTCTTCACACCTTCCCCCTGCAGGAGAATGGCTGTTTGACCAGCTGTTTGCCTTGCTGTCTCTGAGGAACTGGTCTGTGGGTGTTCCCCAGAACTGTAACTTTTTCAGTAATATCATACTGTAAAATCTCACAATTTTACATACAGTGTTACTACACATTTTAACAGGAGGATAATATTCAGTAGGTTATGCGTTTTCTAATGATACCTCACAAGCCATACTGGGTACAAAATTGATCATAATTTTCTAGAAGAGTGAACACAGGGGTACAGATTGACACAGTGTCTGTGTGTGTGTTCCCAGCAGATATGTGGGTATTTCAATCCCTCATAAGCACAATGTTTGGCATCTTCAAGGACCTGGGGAACTGGTCCTGGGAATTCACTAGTTTAGCAAGTGTGAGACTGCATGAAATTGTGAGACACTTTGGTATTAATAATAAAATAATAGAATCTGATAAAATTGCAATGAATCATGCTAGGTATGCCATGTAAAGTGTCAGTGAAAATGTTATGATTTGCCAAGTATGATAATTTTGTTTCTATGTTTCTATCACCTTTGTATTGTGAGTTACAGATATGTAAGGTATATCTGTATTTCCAGACTTGTGCAGTTTTTCTGGGTGACACCCCCAGACATATTGGCATCAACATTGCCTAGCATGTTTGATGGCCCATTGAGGGTCATCAGCTGTACAATGAACCTATGGACCAAGGGGATACACCTATTGAGTCAGCAAGACATGCCGGGGTTTGCCTGTGTAATGAAACCTCCAAAGCTTTTCCATGCCATGTGCTGTGAAGCTTGTGTTTGGGACACAGGAAGTACAAGCCACATGGCAAAAGGAATATAAAGCGCAGCTGCATCATCTCCATCTTGTCTTCAATCCCCCTTCCTACCTCTGGAGCAACTTCTCTACAAACTGAACCCTGGAACAAAGGACTGAATGACCCATCCAAGCTGTGGATGCGTTCCAGACAGACTTTCAAGCCAGCAACTCACCAATACTGCTAAGAACCTGATATATCCATTTTGGAATGTATCTGACTGCTTTTCCATTTAAATTCTTTCTGTCTTTCTTTCTTTTAAACCTTTAGTTTAGATGCTAAAGAATTGTCTGGAAGGATGGAATTTAACTTCATTCTTTCATTTGTTCTTTCTTCTAAACATTTAGTTTAACTGCTAAAGGATTGGCTGGCAGCATGGTATTTTGGATGAGATCCAAACCTGGGTAATGTGGCTAACCTTCTACCCACCCACTTCCTGGATCCAATTAGGATCACTCTCCTGCTGCCCTCTGGCCATGCTGTATCACAGTGAGCAGAGTTTTTAAATAACCTCTCACTGTACGGGACCTAGTTGCTGATTAGGAGTCAGAGAACTGTCATGCAATAAAGGGGGCCGTGTGATTTCTTTTTTCAGAGTCTCGTTAACCAGTGTGTGGGATCAGAAGCACAGTTTGTGACTGGTCAGTGAGTTTAACTTCAGTGTTAACCACCAGTATGGGGAGCATCTGCTCTCCCTTTTTCAGCCTGCTCTGACCTTGGCATTTTCAGTGAGGACTGCCCCAGGCACACTAGGTCACACTAAGCACTGAAGATAAATTAACAGAATGTTTTTGATGATCAAGTTGTATGAAATCAACTGAACTCCTTTGTTTTCTTTCATCTGAGCGGAGTTTCTGGTTTTCCAACGTGATATGATCTCCCAGCTGGAACAAGGGGAAGAGCCATGGGTCCCAGAGCTCCAGGGTTCAGAGGAAAGAGAGATCCTGAGATCTCCCCGCACAGATGAGGAAACATTAAACCAACTCAGAATCTGTAAGTGCCTGAAGGAAACATCTAGGATGCCCTACAAAGCTCTTGGGAAGTCTCTCAGTTCATTATTGTCCATAGCAGGGGTCGCATCCGCAGGGTAAATATAGCTCAAGGCTTCCTATAGATGCAAGCAGACACCGGGCAGTAGCTTTCTCCCTTCCCCCTGTGAAGTTGGATGGGATGTGAAGGCTGAATTGATCCCCTCCTCTCTCCTGTTGGGGGGAGCTGAGTTCCTGATTTTTATTTGTCCTCTCTCCAGCACTTGTTTTGGTTTGGCCTTCCCCTTTCCATCCCTGTTTGAGGTTTCTGTCTCTATCACAGCAGGTGATGCAATGACGTGTGAGGTTCAGTACAGACCAGAAAAAGAGCAGGGAAACCAGCCAGGGGAGAAAATGGATAAATTTATTTCCTGTCAGGGAACTCAGAAGGGCCTTAAGGAAACCAGAATACAGCAGGAAATCTGCAGGGAAAAGCAAAAAAAATACATGTGCTGAGTGTGGGATAAACTTCACTTACAGATCAGGCCTTTCTCAACATCAGAGAATCCACACAGGGGAGAGGCCGTGTGAATGACATGAGTGCGGGAAAACTTTCAGTCGCAGCTCGCACCTTATTGGGCATCAGAGAATCCAGACAGGGAAGAGATCCTATGAATGCACTGAGTGCGGAAAACTTTCAGTCGCAGCTCACACCTTATTCGGCATCAGAGAATCCACACACAGGAGGGGTCCTATGAATGCAGTGAGTGCGGGAAAACCTTCAATCGCAGCTCTCACCTTATTCAGCATCAGAGAATCCACACGAGCAAGAAGCCCCGCGAATGCCGTCAGCAGGCCTGCACAACTCGTAAAGTGGTGATGTAGAGAAATTTCTGTATTAACTATCTCTATAAATCTTTATAACGTTGCATTGTGTTATTTTGTATTAAGTATCTTTATCTTTATGACATTGCATCCGGCATGATGTTATTTTGTAATTCATATGACTTGGCATTGTGCCTCTCTATTTTCATACAACTTTGTATTAGATCCCTATATAGAAAATTGATAGAAAACTTTGTATCAAATATTATAGCCCCTAAGGATAGTATAGTTAAAGTAAAAGAAAACATGTGCCTTTTTGCTAGAGGTAGAATAAGATCTTCCCCCGCACTCTGTAATCAATTGCTCTATTGACTGAATGAGGTGTGAATGAGTGAGGCTTGGAAGACACCCACCTCCAGACAGCTACAACAGTTGAAGAGGGAATGGGAGCCAGAGCAAAGGACAATACAACTTGTCAAGTGGGCCCAATAAAGAAGAGCAGACATATTGATGGCCTCAGGGATTAGAAGCAAGCACCTTCTTTAGAAAACACCCTCTTTGAGCAGCATTGGGACAACACCCAGAGAAAAGCAGCACAAAGACCAACGGACGCAGACCCAGATTTTGAATCTGGTCTAGATTTGCATAAGAGGGAAGCTGCTATAAATGCGAGGTGTCTTGCAGAAGGACCCCGGATCTCGTCTTGTCACCATCGGACCATCGATTTGGATCGGTAGAAGCCCGGCTCCACCCCTCCCCCATCTAACTCACCTGGCCAGTGCAGTTAAGGGGAGCAACTAGTTGGTAACAACAGCAAGACGGAGTGTGTTTATGTCTGTGTGTGTGCGTGAATGCATGACTGTGATATATATCTCATGTGCATATCATAGAGTATTAATTGATACCTGTATTACTAATAAATGTGGCATTTTGCCTTAATCCCCCTGAAAAGTTCCTGTACAGTACTTTGAGTAAAACAGCGAGGGCCACAATACTCCAAAGAAAACAGCTGAGGACCGAAACCCCCCGGCCCTGTGGAAACACCCCCCACTCAGGACCTCCCAGCCTGGCGGAAACACCTCGCCCAGCCCTGCAGAAACAAACCCTCCTTCCCCAGCGCCGCCTCACCAAAACAGCTGTGGGTCAAAAAGGAAGGTTGGTGGTGGGGAGGTGTTACTTGATGTTAAATCAACCAGGGACTCCCAGCCAAAGAGGTGGCTGGGAGCCCTCAGGGTCAAATTAAAGGGCCTGGGGCTCTGACGACCGGGGGAACCCGTAGCTTTTCAGGGCTGGGGCAGGGATTTAAAGGTCTCAGAGCTCCTGCTGCTGAGGGGAGTCTGAGCCCTTGAAATCCCAGCCTCACTCCATCCCCTGGAGCTGCCGCCAGGATTCAAAGGGCTCTGTGCTGCCTGCAGCCACAGGGATCCCTGAGCCCTTTAAATCTCAGCTGCTGCCGGGATTCAAAGGGCTCTGGGCTGCCCGTGGCGGTGGGGAGCCGTGAGACCTTTAAACCTCAGCTGTGGCCGGGAATCTCTGTGAGCAGCCCAGAGCCCTTTGAATCCCGGCCGTGGCTGGCAGGCCGGCTTTAGGAAGTGCGGGGCCCAATTTGAACATTTTTGGCGGGTCCCCGCAGGGATGATTGGGGTAAAACATGCCTTTCAGTTCTTAACAACCGGTTCCTTATAAAAAGTTCTGCCACAGTATGTATTTTTTGTACCAGTAGGGTTACCATACGTCCGTATTTTCCTCCCAGATGGCGATTTAAGAACCAAAAAGCCTGACATGTCTGGGAAAGTACAGATGTATGTTAACCCTACCTAAAAGTTCTTTTTTAAAAAGATGGGTCTGAACTAGAAATGAGCTCTGCCACTCCCTTAGGGTGTGCTAGGGTGCACATGTGTGGGTCCCAGCTGCTCCCTGCCCATCTCATTGAAGCAGGTGTGCAGGGTTACTTCCCTGGGAACTGCAGGGCACCAGTGAACATGGGGCTGGCTGGAGGTCGGGGAGGGGGAGGATGCGAGAGGTAGGGTCTGGCTGCAGGCTGGGCAAGGGGTGTGGGGCAGGCTGGAGACAAGAGGTGTGGGGTGGGCTGGCTGGTTTCAGGCACGGCCACAGGGAGGGTGTGGCATGGGTTGGCAGAGCTGGAGACAAAGGAGTGCGGGACTGGCTGGCTTCAGGCAGCGGGGTGTGGCAGGGGTTGGCTGGAGACGGGTTGGTGCAGGGCTGAAGGCAAGGCAGGGGGTACGGGGTTGGCTGCAGACAGGGCAGGGGGTGCAGGGCTGGTGCGGGCAGGGCAGGCAGTATGGCAGGGGTTGGCTGGAGACAGGGCAGGGGGTGCAGGGCTGGTGCGGGCAGGGCAGGCAGTGTGGCAGGGGTTGGCTGGAGACAGGGCAGGGGGTGCAGGGCTGGTGCGGGCAGGGCAGGCAGTGTGGCAGGGGCTGGCTGGAGACAGGGAAGGGGTTGCAGGGCTGGCTGGAGACGGGTTGGTGCAGGGCTGAAGGCAAGGCAGGGGGTGTGGGGCTGGCTGGAGATGGGCAGGCTGCAGGCAGGAACTGGTGCAAGCAGGGCAGGAGGTGTGGGGCTGGTGCGGGCAGGGGGTGCAGCAGGGGCTGGCTGGGGACGGGCTGGCTGCCGGCAGGGCAGGGGGTGCAGGTACAGGGGGTACAGCCCATCCTCTATGGTGAGTGCCTCCTTCTCCTCCTCCTCCTCCTCCTCCTCCCCCCTCTCCCACTAGGGTAGCAGCAGCAGCCTGGGGCTTGGGGGCTATTTCAAGGGCCCGGGGCGCCCCTGCTTCCACTGCCCCAGCTCTGTAAATAGCCGCGGGAACCCTGGGGAAGCGGCGTGGCTCCAGTGGCTATTTAAAGGGCCGGGGAGGTAGAAGCAATGGGAGTCCTGGACTTTTTAAATAGCCCCCAGAGCCCCGCAGCCATACCCCAGGGCTCCAGCAGCAGGGCTCTAGTGGCAATTTAAAGGGCCTGGGGTTCCAGCCCCTGCTGGGAGCCCCAGGCCTTTTAAATTGCCCCCTGCGGAAACTGGGCCACCCTGGTACAGCGCATTGGCTTTTGCTGGTACTGGGGCTTGGGTGCGGGGTCCTCTTAGGAGCAAGGCCGATTCAAGGGAATTGGTTAAATTGGCCTAAAGCCAGCCCTGGTGGCTGGGATTTAAAGAGCTCTGAGCTCCCCGCCCGCCTGCCCAGAGCCCTATAAATCCTGGCCGCGGCTGA
Organism: Gopherus flavomarginatus; assembly: GCF_025201925.1. Taxonomy (NCBI): domain Eukaryota; kingdom Metazoa; phylum Chordata; order Testudines; family Testudinidae; genus Gopherus; species Gopherus flavomarginatus. The sequence goes on from NC_066636.1 coordinate 12,729,042, forward strand.
GATTTAAAGAGCTCTGGGCTCCCTGCGGCTGCGGGCAGCTCAGAACCTTTTGAATCCCGGCCGCGGCTGAACTTTAAAGGGGTTTGGATTCCCCGCTGCTACGGGCAGCCCAGAGCCCTTTGATTCCTGGCTGCGGGACGCACAGTGAGACTTCACGGGCCGCACGTTGCCCGTGGGCCGTATGTTGTGCAGGCCTGGCATGGAGGGGCAAAATAGGTAAGAAATTTCCGTGGCCTGTCACTAGCAAATAGTAGCCACCATGGATCCTGCCATGGATCCTGGCTACATCTTAGCACTGTGGGAAGCAACCCTTCACAGAGACCATTGTCTTGTGGTTTGGGATACTTCTCAAGACATGCTGCACTCAGAGTGACCCCCTCATCCTGTGCCAGCTGGAGAAAAGAAAAGGGGCCAGCCAACTCTCCCACTACCAGCTGCAAACCACTGATCCCCAAACAGGGGGAGGCCTCTGGCTTTGATGTGTATTAAATATCAGGCTGGTCTCTTTCTTTGGCAAATATCTAACAGAGCTAAAAAGAGGGAACAAATGATCCTCAAAGGAGAGGGGAAAGACAATCACTGGGAAATTTAATCCCCTGCAACATCCAGAATGGAGAGCGACTCAGGGCAACAGGTTCCCCCGAAGGAAGAAGTTTTTGGGATTTAGAAACATAAGGAACAGCACAAAACTTGAGAGGATTGTTAATTGACATTTGATAATGACACAGAGGGAAAACCTGAGCTTTCAGATCAGTGTTCAGAAATGAAAGACAAAGGTTGGAAATCAGAGATTTTGGATCCATTTTGCAAATTATAGAGAGGAAAGTGGAAAATCAGAGGGATTTTATATCAGTTGTTAATAGGAGGTAAAATCTGAGTGTTTCACATGAATACTTGATAAATGAATAAAGAGGCAATGGGCAACATTTGCAAACATTTTGTGTTCAATAATCTGAGAAAAGGTGTAAAGGTGTAAGATTTTCTTATTATTTTATAATTAGAGACAGGAAAATCTCAGGGCATATTCAATTAGAAATAGACAACTAGAGAGAAGTGGGGCAAATGTTTAGGTTATTTTATTTGAATCTTTGAGATTTGCAAAGAAATTGTGTCACAAACTGCATATTTGATAACATGAGAGGAAAACACCAAGATCAGAGGGGAGAGAGTCACTTTCCTGTCAGGGCCCAGTGCTCCCTCCCCCTCCCCCTCCGGGGTCTCTCACTCACTGGGGGCTCCAGGCGGGGCTGGTGCGGTCAGAGCCTGGGGCTGCCTAGGGGGCAGGTCCCAGCTGGAGAAAGCCCCCCCCCCGGCCAGGATAGGAATGTGCTACTGATAGCAGCCTGGGGCTGGACCCTCTCTATGGGGGACACTTGCTCCCCCCTCCCCTTCCTGGCCCTTCCCACGCCCTGTTGCCAGCAGAGAGTGGCCCCCCCAGCCCAGCCCAGAGGTGTCCCTGTCTCAGACCCCCTCCAGCCTCTGCCCAGTTCAGAAATCACTCGGGGGAACCATTTCCCACCTACAGAAGGACAAATCACTGCCGTGAAAATGTGGGGAAACACCCCAAACCTGAGATCTGAACTGGCCATTGGCAAAGGGGAGAGAAAATGGGGCACAATGGGGGGAGGGGAACAGGGAACTTCTCAGGGGTTTGAGGGAAGGGGGTGTCAGCCTGGATGTTGCTTGTTGCTCTCTAGGGAGAAAGGGGGCAGGACAGGAGAGGAGGGGGGTCTCCACGGAGGGGGCAGTGGTAATTCCGAGGGGATCTCAGCCCTCCCTTTTTCTCCCCGCTCCTCAGGGGTCACCTGCTCTTCTCCCCTCGCCCCCCGGCCATGTCCCGGCTGCACAGACATTTTCCATCCATCCCTTTCCCAGGTCTCCCCCCTCCGCAGCCCCCGCCCGACCCCACGCAGGGGCTGCTAGGTGTAATGCATGTTCAGTAGGGATTTCTCCCCTACTAATGCTGGGGTGTCCTTCTCCTATAGGTTAGTCTACTAATGATCTCATCTTGGTGCCATGTGTGTCAGTTCATTGCCATGGCACTCGTGTGCTTAGACATCTGAGGATGCTCTATAGAAAAGCTCCTTGAGTGAGGTGATCCACAGGGAGTAGCTCAAAGCTCCAAAGTGCCTGGCCAGGGGCAGGACATTGGCACAGCAAGGGCGGGGTGTGGCAGTGACATCACAAAGGCCTTTTGCAGGACCTCACACTATTGGTCAAAGACTATTGGTGAGCAGGTGGTGACCTCACAGAGAGATCCTGACATCAGTCAGGGGCCAGGGGCTAGGGAAACCTCAGAGACCCCTGTGGCTTTGCTTCAGCAAGTCTCCTTCTCCAGGTCTCTGTCTGAGGACTGAGAGAGTATTCGGGTTCACGGACATGAGCGCCAGGAGAAACCTCTTTCCAGTTTTCTCCTTCCCTTGTAGTGATTTTACTAGTAAACAGCCGTCCCTGTTTAGAAGGTAAGAGCCTCCTGGAGGTGTGAAACCTGTTCAGTCTGATCCATCTTGTGACAGGTGAATTCGAGGCATGGAAAACGGGAGCTTAAGGGGGCAAAATTTTATTCTGCACCTGGGATTTTGTCCCTTACAATCACTGGGGACATTAGGGTTTGTCCTTTTTGTTTCACCTCTTCCTCCATCGCTCCCTCCCTCCTTTCTCTTCTCTTGCTTCCTTTGTCCTTTTACCTGTTCCCCTCCCAACACCAGGAGGGAGGGGGAGAGAGAGTGTGTGTGTGTGTTTTTTTTAGTTTTTTGCAGGGCAGTGCACTGCAGTTCTCACTGTGGGAGGTCTACCCAAAAATGTGAGGCTGAACTATTGCTCGGGAAGTGATCCCCACTGGTGACCTGGGCCATCCTTTGGGCTCTCTGGTGAGATCCCTCAGCCTCCCATCCTCAGTCTCTACCCTGATTGGCTGAGCCGGGGGTAATTGACAGGGAGGAGAATCAGGTCCTTGTTTTTCTCTTTATAAGTCAAAACCAGTTCTATGTTTGATGAATTTTGCCGCTTCTCTGCATTAGTTGTCTCTGAGCAGTTCATGATTCTCTCTAACATTGCAGTTCTCCTCAAATAGTTGCTGAATAGTTATTGTCACTGTTGTTGGTCTGGAGCTCATCTGAGAGCACTTTATTCAGGTCATTCAGTGTCTGAAATTCAAGATCCAATGGGTAGTTTGAAAATCAGGGCTCTTGGGTCCTATTCCCAACTCTGCCTCTGACTGGCTGTGTGACCTAAAACAAGTCAATTCTCCATTCTCAGCCTTAGCTTCTCCCTCTTTCAAGTAGAAATAATAATGATCCGCTCTTACCTACCTGACGGTGGGTGGAGGATGGAGGTACATTGAAGAGTGTCACTAGGAGTAGGGCATAATATGAGGTGTCCTATCACGTTTACTCAGAGCAGATTAACACGTAATAGAATAGCTGAAATAGTCTATTTTATGTGCATTTTTTTATTTTGAAATTGTTAAGAGCAGCAATGACTTAGCTCAGACTGAAGCATCTTATCTAATGTTTGAGATCTAAGTGTCTCCTCTTTGTGTGCGAGGAGACAATTTAACACACTCTGACAAACAGGAGATGCTTTTGTTTTGCAATACAATGTTTTTGCAAAGAACTTTCATCCCACTTGTTATGATTTTGAGAAACAAACCGGATTAGCCTGAATGGGATTTTCTGACAGAAATGGATTCAATGAAATTTCCCCACCATCTCGATTCCTGAGCTCTATCCCTGCCTCTGGGGGGGTTATTGTCTGTTAGAACAGGAGTCAGGACTGGTGGCTTCTCTTTCTGGCTCTGCCACCACCTTACTCTGTAGGCGCATGGGTAGGTCACTTCCCTTCTCTGCACCTCAGGCTCCTCCCATCAGTCCAATGGGAACAGGGACAGTTCTCAAACTCCGGGCAGTTGTGAGCCTGAGTGAGATAAGGGGCTTTAAAGCCCTTTGTGAAGGAGAAAGGGGAGTTTCACAGTGTTTAGCACCAAGGAATTCTAAAGTTTGCTAAAATGTCTAGTCTATGGAAACAAGAAATGGTCGGGGCCAATCTTTAACCAGTGCCTTTTTAAAAGCCCATTCAGGGATGTGAGTCCGTGTCTTTCAGGTACCTGGGGTTCTTTGCCAGCAGGAGAGAAGAGGTTCCTGCCTCCTTTTTTGTGGCCTTGACAAACCAGGTGCTGTGCCCCAGTTCTCGTCTGAGATCCCTAAAAAAGAACAGCTTCCCATCCATGACCAAGACAGGACCTTTCTCTGAAAGGGGAACAAAGAGACCCCTGAGACTTACAGACTAGCTAGCCTCACTGCCATTGCTGGAGAGATCCTGCAATACATTCTTAAGCACTCAGTTTGTCAGCAGCACCTACAGAATAGTTTGGTTCTTAGGACTAGTGAGCATGGATTTGTCAAGAACAAATCATTCCAAACCAATCCTCTTTCCTTCTTTGGCAGGGTTTTGGGCCTGGTGGAGGTGGGTAAACAGTAGATGGGATCTAGTTTGGGGTTGCTAAGGCTTTTCACACAGTCCCGTAGCACATTCTCACAAGCAAACGAGGGAAATGCAGTCCAGCTGTAATCAGTGTAATGTTGGTGCAGAGCTGGTTGAAAGCCCAGACTCCAGGAGCCCTTCTCCATGTTTGGCTGTCCAATGGAGAGGGTGTACCTAGTGGGTCCGGCAGGGATCAGTCCGCGATCCGATACTATTCAATATTTTCATGAATGATTTGGAAAATGCAGTGGAGAGCATGCTTCTAAAATTTGCAACTGACACCAAGCACTTAGGAGCACAGGGTTGGAATTCAAAACGCCCTTAACCAATTGGACACTTGGTCTTCTTGAGCCAAACTCCATGGTTGGGCCCCTCTCTCTAGACTGGGCTGAAGTGAAACCCCAGAGCCAAACACTCCTCCCAGGTACCGAGCTCTGACCTTGAATGGTCAGATGCTGCTTAGTACTGTCAGAGCAGCTTTTGCTGGGGGATTCTCCCAGCACTTTCCAATAGCGGGAAAGTATGAAATCCCCATTTGACTGCTGGGGACAGAGCCCTAGAGTGTGGAGCAACTTGCCGAAAGTCCCCCCAGGGAAAGGAAAACAACCAGCCGTGGAACCAATAGGAAATCCAGCAATGGAACTCAGGAGTCCTGGGGGTGTGCTAAGGTGTCCTGATGTCCCGATTTTATAGGGACAGTCCAAATTTTGGGGTCTTTTTCTTATCTAGGATTCTATTACCCCCTCCTCAGTCCCGATTTTTCACATTTGCTGTCTGGTCACCCAAGAGTGTGCACATGTGTGGGTCCCAGCTGCCTGCCCCCTTCATTGAAGCAGATGTGCATGGTTACTGCCCTGGGAACTGCAGGGCACCAGTGGACATGGAGTTGGCTGGAGGTAGGGTCTGGCTGCAGGCAGGGCAAGGGATGAGGGGCTGGCTGGCTTCAGGCTGGGGGGTGCATCAGGGGTTGGCTGGAGACAGGGTAGGGGGTGCGGGGCTGGCTGCAGACAGGGGGTGCAGGGCTAGTGCAGGCTGGGGGTGTGTGGGGGCTGGCTGGCTTTGGGCAGGGCCACAGGGGGGAGCGGCAGGAGTTGGCTGGAGACAGGGCAGGGTGTGTGTCAGGGGCTGGCTGTGGGGCTGGCTGCAGGCAGGGCAGGGAGGATGCGGCTGGTGCGGGCAGGGCAGAAGGTGCAGGGCTGGATGGAGACAGAGGATGGCTGCGGGCAGGGCAGGGCAGGGGTTGCAGGGCTGGCTGCAGGCAGGGCATGGGGCAGGGCCCGTGCAAGGATGTTTCATGCCGTAGGCGAAACTTCCACCTTGCGCCCTCCTCCCCCGCGCCCCCGCCCTAAGGCGCCCCACCCGTGGCAGCTCCCACCTCCACCCTGAGGCGCCCCTCTTGTGGCAACTCCCCCGCTCTGCCCTGCAGCACCCCCCCCTCGCCCCAGCTCACCCCTGCTCCGAGCACGAGCACCCCAAGCACACCATGACCGCTTCACTTCTCCTGCCTCCCAGGTTTGCGGCAACTAAGCCTGCCAGGCAGTCAAGAACCCTCCTCTGAGCCACAGCAGCCCTGACAGTTGACAATAGAGGCACCTTAACCCCTGAGTTCCTTCAATGTGTCCCCCTCCGGGGTCCAGCTCTGATCACCAGATACTCGGGGTATGTCTATACCACCTGCCGAATCGGTGGGCAGCGATCGATCCAGCAGGGTCGATATATCGCATCTAGTGTAGATGCAACACATCGAGTGCTCTCCCCTTGACTGCTGTACTCCAGCTTGGTGAGAGATGCAGGCAGAGTCTACGGGGAGCTGCAGCAGTCGACTCACCACCACTGTGACATTATAAGTATAATCTAATATCTAATTGAAAGGTGACAGGGCCAGAAAGAGTTAATTATCTCACCTCACCAACTGACCTGACCCATGGGTGAACCTTAAGAACTGCTTAGCTAGATATGTAAATGAACAGAGCTTTGAAATGCAAGTCTGCATTGTTAGAAGTAGAAGGGGAGATTTTTGCTCAGGTCTTGTGATGTAAGCAAACAAGTCTTGTCTGTTGCTATAATTTTAATTCAAAGAGCAAAAAAGGAATATTAACATTTATGATGGTACTTGAGTGAAATAGTATTATCGTCTATGTGTCTCTTTGAAGGTTGTGGTAACCTCTATTTGAACTGTTTAATGAATAAATTACCCTGTACTAATTGCCAGGATGTTTGGAAGGAGAGCTAAGCCTATTGTTTTCTCAGGCGGAAAGGCTGCTGGAAATGTATAAGAAGCCTGGGACACGATCCTTCTTCATCTCAGATCTGCTTTGGGTTTCAAGACAGGGAAACCTTAAGCCACAAGGATTGTGATCCACAGTCACAGACTGGAGCCACCCTGAATATGGAAATTGGACTATAACCTATGGACTATTTCAAAAAGGACTTTTGGCTACTACAAGCTCACCTCTACTATGTATCTGAACCTCAAGAATTGAATTCAAGTCTATATGTCTATTAATCTTTTAACCAACATTCTCTCTCTTTTCTTTTCTAATACATTTTAGCTTATTTAATAAGAATTGGCTATAGCATGTATTTTAGGTAAGATCTAAGTTGTAATAGATCCTGAGTATGTGGCTGATCCTTTGGGATTGGAAGAATCTTTTCTTTTATATGATGAAGTAAGATTTTCAGGAATCATCATCATATCTGACATGTGTGTCTGAACGGAGGCCTGAGGCTGGGTACTTTAAGGGAACTGCGTGGCTTAAACTTCTAAGTAACCAGTGAGGTACTACAGAAGCTGCTTTGTGCTGGCTTGGTAAATCTAAGTATTGAATTCACCACCAGCATTTGGGATTTGTCTGCCCTGTTTTGTTTGCAGTTCACCCTGATTAAGTGACCTCAGCTGGCTCCCACAGGGAGCACCGTCACACCTACATCCAGGCTGTAGGGGTCCGAGGGATCTTAGGGGCCTTGAGGTGCACAGATAACTACGTCCAGGCCGTAGGGGTCCCTGGGGGGCTTAGAGAGTTTTTGGGGGGACACAGATACCAATCTCCAGGATCTAGGGGTCCCAGTGGGGTTTAGGGGGTTCATGGGGGGCATAGATTCCTACGTCCAGGCTGGAGGCATTCTGGGAGTCTTAGGGGATTTTTGGGGGCCCAGGATACCTGTGTCCCGGCTGTAGGGGTACCAGGGGGTCTTAGGGGTTCGAGTGGGCAAAGATACGTATGCCCAGGCTGTATCGGTCCCAGGGGCGATTAGAGGTTTTGTGAGGGGCACAGATATCTACATCCAGATTGTAGATGTCCTGGCGGGGGGATAGGGGGGTTGTGGGGGTACAAATACCTACATCCAGGCTGTAGGTTTTCCTGGGCGGTTAGGGGGTTTCTGAGGGGCACATATACCTAGGTGCACATTGGAGTGTCCTGGGGGGCTTATGGAGTCTATATGGAGCACAGATAACAATGTTCTGGCTGTATAGGTCCCTGGGGGGCTTAGGGGGCTTGTGAGGGGGCACAGAAACCTAAGCTCAGGATGGAGGGGTCTACAGGGGTCTTAGGTGTTTGTTGGGGGGGCACAGATACCTACGTCCAGGCTACAGGGGTCCCGGAAGGGCTGAGGGTCTGTCACGGAGTGTGGGGGAGTCCGGTCCTGCACCTCTCTTCCTGGGACACAAGGTGACTCTCAGCCAGCCAGTAAAACAGAAGGTTTATTGGACAGCAGGAGTGAAGGATACAGCAGAGTTTGGAGGCACAAGCAGGACCCCTCAATCGAGTCCTTCTGGAGGTTCAGGAAACTTAACTCCCAGTTTCGGATTCCCTGAATTCCAACCACCTAGACCAAAACCGAAACTGAACTAACTCCCTCCAGCTGGCCCCTTCCTGTGCCCAGCTTCCCTGGCAAAGGTGCTGACCCCCTCCCCCTTGCCTAGCTCACGTTACAGGCTGAGCACGTGTCCGGTCCTAAAGTCACCCCCTGCTCTCCCATCCCCCACACAGACAGTCCCTACTCCATCACAGTAATGCCCAGAGCATTTCCCTCATGGAGCAACAGTGACACCGTGTGGCCATGCAGGTTAATGCCCAGTAAATTTCCCACATGGAGCAACAGTGACACTGTGTGGCCACGCAGGGTAATGCACAGAGCATTTCCTGCATGGAGCAACAGTGACACCCTGTGGCCACGCAGGGTAATGCACAGAGCATTTCTCTCATAGAGGAACAGTGACGCCGTGTGGCCACGCAGGGTAATGCACAGAGCATCACACCTACGTAGAGGCTGTAGAGATCCCTGCTGGGGCTTAGGGGTAGTGAGGGGCACAGATAGCTACGTCTAGGCTGGAGGGATTCCGGTTGGTAATAGGGACTTCATAAGGGACACAAATATCTACATCCGGGCTGGAGAGGTCCCTGGATGGCTTAGGGGGTTGTGGTGAGCACAGACACATACGTCCAAGCTGTAGTGGTCCCTGGGGGTTTAGGGAGTTGGTGAGGGGCACAGAAACCTATGCATGGTCTGGAGGGATCCCTGGGGGGCTTAAAGAGTTGTGGTTGTGCAGATACCTACGTCCTGGTTGGAGGGGGCCCTGGGGAGCTTAGAGGTTTGTGTGGCATACACATAGCTACAGCCAGGCTGGTGGGGGACCTATGGGTCTTAGGGGGCTTGTGGGAGGCAGAGATACCTATGTCCAGGCTGGAGAAGCCCTGGTGAGGGCTTAGGGGGTTCCTGGAGGTCACAAATATCTACTTCCAGGCTGGAGGGGTTGTGGGGGTATTTGAGAGTTGTGGGGGGGGGCACAGATACCTATTTCGAGGCTGTAGGGGTTCCAGGGTTGCTTTGGGGCATTTTGGGGTACAGATACCTATGTCCATGCTTTAGGGTCGCTGGGAGGATCAGTGGGTTTGTGAGGGTGCACAGATACCTACTTCCAGGCTATAGGGATGTTGGTGGGGCTTAGGGATTTGTGGGGGGCACAGATACCTTCATCCAGGCAAGAGGGATCCTGGGGGCCTTAGGCGGGGTGGGGGGAGCTCAGATAACTATGTCGAGGCTGGAGGGGTCCCATCGTGGCCTAGGGGGTTTGTGAGGGGCACAGATACCTGCGTCTAGGCTGGAGGGGTTTCGGGGGTCTTAGGAGGGTTGTGGGGTCTGAGATACCTATGTCTAGGCTGGAGGGGTCTCGGGGAGGATTAGGTGTTTTGGGGGGAACAGATACCTACATCCCGATTGTAGGGGTCCCTGGGTAGCGTAGGCGCTTTGTGGGGTTCACAGATACAAACATCCATGCTGTAGGGGTCCTGAGGGTCTTTGTGTGGCTCTGGGGGTCACAGAAACCTACCTACAGGCTGGAGGGGTCCTGTGGGTATTAGGGGGTTTGTGGGGCGTACAGATGCGTACATCTGGGCTTGCGGGTTCCCTGGGGGGCTTAGAGGTTTGTGGGGAGCACAGATACCTTTATCCAGGCTAGATGGGTCCCGGTGGGATTAGGGGGTTGTGGGGAGCACAGATACCTATGTAAGCAGAAGCAGGATGAACTCTACCTTGACATCTGGTGGTGAATTATGGCGAGTGTGGAAAAGAATTTCAGGGGCTGATCGTGTTTGCATAGGCACACCCACCCCTCCTGACATGGAAACGACAGCCTGGGATGGCTGCTTTGGCAGCTGTGGTATCCCCGGTTTATTTGTTGTTGGGGCATGAGATGTGGGGTGTTGTCACCCTGATTGTGTGGATGAGGAACTGTGAAACTGCTTTGAGACAGGGATTCTCACCATCACTTGAGTGGCACTCGCTAGACAAGGGAGTGAGCTCCTTAGGTGAACCAAAAACATGAATTGCACTTTTTTTTGTTTTAGCAGTTGAACAATAAAGGTGAAATTTGATTTCTTTAACAATTGAAGTTTTAGGTTCCTGTGCTGAAATCACTAAAGAGCTTTGTCAGCCAGTAAGAGAGTCTGAAGTTACATTGTGGAGCAGAACAGCTGACAGAGAGAAGCAGTTTGTGGGGTGGTTGAAATAGCCCACGGAGTGAGGTGAGCTGAGTATTGTTTTAGGACAGCTGGAGCAGATCACCGGTCGGCTGGCAGAACAGAGTAGGTGGTGGACCGAGCTGAGCAGTTCGTGGGGAAGGCGGAAGCAGAATCCCACAGAAAGGCAGGGCAGTCAGCAGTGGACCACGTAAAGTGCTCCTTTCTACCCAGGCTGGGAGGGGAAAAAACCCTGCAGATAGACTCTTGAATTCTGGGGTTGCGCAACTGTGGGTGATTTTGGGGTTGCTGGACTCTTGAAACATTTGAGGTATTGGACTTTGGAGTCTTGGGGTGATTTGGGGATTGCTAGACTCAAGAGCCCAGCGAAAAGGACACGGCCTATTTGAGGTGTTTTCCCAATTTAATGCTATGTTGTTTATCTCACGTTATTAAACATTTTCTGCTACACCCAGACTCTGTGCTTGCGAGAGGGGAAGTATCGCCTCTTTGAGGCACCTAGGGGTGCGTATGTAAAATTTTCCCATGTCACTGGGTGGGGGCTCGAGCTGGTTTGCATTACGTAGTAGGGAAGGGACCCCTATGTATTGAACCCAGTCCTTGCTGCTATCAATTCAGTCTGGCAGAAGGGTTCCACCTACATGCAGGCTGAAGGGGTCCCTGGGAGGCTTAGAGGGTTCGTGGGGGGCACAGATACCTACGTCCAGGCTGCAGGGGTCCCAGAGGGGCTTAGGGGGTTGGTGGGGGACACAGATATTTATGTCACGGAGTGTGGGGGAATCCGGTCCTGCACCCCTCTTCCTGGGACACACAGTGACTCAGCCGGCCAGTAAAACAAAAGGTTTTTTTGGCCAACAGGAACGAAGGATACAGCAGAGCTTTTGGGCACAACCAGGACCTCTTGATCGAGTCCTTCTGGGAGTTCAGAAAGCTTAGTTCCCAGTTTGGGAATCCCTGAATTCCAATAACCCAGCTCCAAACCAAAACTGAACTAAATCCCTCCAGCCGGCCCCTTCCTGTGTCCAGCTTCCCAGGCAAAGGTGCTGACCCCTCCCCGCTGTCTAGCTCGAGTTACAGGCTTAGGTCCTGTCCCTCACCTTACGTCACCCCCTGCTCTCCCATCTCCCACACAGATAGTCCCTACTCCACTAGAGTCCCTACCCGTGGGGCCCCTAACCCTGGTTCCTGGGGCCCTACCCCTGTGCCCCTTACTCTAGCTCCAGTTGCCATACCCATGGGCCCCTAACCCGAGCTCCAGAGGCTCCATCCCTGGGGCCCCGAACAATAGCTCCAGGTGCCCAACCCGTGGGGCCCATAGCCCTTGTTTCAGGGGCCCTACGAGTGGGCCCCTAATCCTAGCTCCAGAGGCCATCAGCGTGAGATCTCTAACCCTAGCTCCAGGGGCCCCACCCCTGGGGCACCTAACCCTAGCTATAAGGACACTGCCCAAGGAGTCCCAAACCATAGCTCCAGAGGCCCTACACGTGGGGCCCCTAACACTAGCTCCAGAGTCCTACCTGTGGGACCCCTAACCCTAGTTCCAGGTGCACTACCCCTGGGGCCCCTAACGCTAGCTCCAGGGGCCATACCCATGGGGTCCCTAATCCTAAATCCAGGGGTCCCATTCGTGGAGCCCCTAACAGTAATTCCAAGTGCCCCATACCTGGAGTCACTAACCCTAGCTCCAGGGGCCCTACCCATGGGGCCCGTAAACCTAGCTCCAGGGGCCTTACACGTGAAGCCCCTAACCATAGCTCCAGAGGCCCTAACTGTGCGGCCCCTAACCCTAACTACAGGGGCCTTACCCATAGGGCCCCTATCCCTAGGTGAAGGGGCCCTTCAACCTGGGCCATGTCAGGCGGGGTGGGTGTGCCTATGCAAACACGATCAGCCCCTGAAATTCTTTTCCACACTCGCCATAATTCACCACCAGATGTCAAGGTAGAGTTCATCCTGCTTCTGCTTACATAGGTATCTGTGCTCCCCACAACCCCCTAATCCCACCGGGACCCATCTAGCCTGGATAAAGGTATCTGTGCTCCCCACAAACCTCTAAGCCCCCCAGGGAACCCGCAAGCCCAGATGTACGCATCTGTACGCCCCACAAACCCCCTAATACCCACAGGACCCCTCCAGCCTGTAGGTAGGTATCTGTGACCCCCAGAGCCACACAACGACCCTCAGGACCCCTACAGCATGGATGTTTGTATCTGTGACCCCCACAAAGCGCCTACGCTACCCAGGGACCCCTACAATCGGGATGTAGGTATCTGTTCCCCCCAAAACACCTAATCCTCCCCGAGACCCCTCCAGCCTAGACATAGGTATCTCAGACCCCACAACCCTCCTAAGACCCCCGAAACCCCTCCAGCCTAGACGCAGGTATCTGTGCCCCTCACAAACCCCCTAGGCCACGATGGGACCCCTCCAGCCTCGACATAGTTATCTGAGCTCCCCCCACCCCGCCTAAGGCCCCCAGGACCCCTCTTGCCTGGATGAAGGTATCTGTGCCCCCCACAAATCCCTAAGCCCCACCAACATCCCTATAGCCTGGAAGTAGGTATCTGTGCACCCTCACAAACCCACTGATCCTCCCAGCGACCCTAAAGCATGGACATAGGTATCTGTACCCCAAAATGCCCCAAAGCAACCCTGGAACCCCTACAGCCTCGAAATAGGTATCTGTACCCCCCCCACAACTCTCAAATACCCCCACAACCCCTCCAGCCTGGAAGTAGATATTTGTGACCTCCAGGAACCCCCTAAGCCCTCACCAGGGCTTCTCCAGCCTGGACATAGGTATCTCTGCCTCCCACAAGCCCCCTAAGACCCATAGGTCCCCCACCAGCCTGGCTGTAGCTATGTGTATGCCACACAAACCTCTAAGCTCCCCAGGGCCCCCTCCAACCAGGACGTAGGTATCTGCACAACCACAACTCTTTAAGTCCCCCAGGGATCCCTCCAGACCATGCATAGGTTTCTGTGCCCCTCACCAACTCCCTAAACCCCCAGGGACCACTACAGCTTGGACGTATGTGTCTGTGCTCACCACAACCCCCTAAGCCATCCAGGGACCTCTCCAGCCCGGATGTAGATATTTGTGTCCCTTATGAAGTCCCTATTCCCAACCGGAATCCCTCCAGCCTAGACGTAGCTATCTGTGCCCCTCACTACCCCTAAGCCCCAGCAGGGATCTCTACAGCCTCTACGTAGGTGTGATGCTCTGTGCATTACCCTGCGTGGCCACACGGCGTCACTGTTCCTCTATGAGAGAAATGCTCTGTGCATTACCCTGCGTGGCCACAGGGTGTCACTGTTGCTCCATGCAGGAAATGCTCTGTGCATTACCCTGCGTGGCCACACAGTGTCACTGTTGCTCCATGTGGGAAATGTACTGGGCATTAACCTGCATGGCCACACGGTGTCACTGTTGCTCCATGAGGGAAATGCTCTGGGCATTACTGTGATGGAGTAGGGACTGTCTGTGTGGGGGATGGGAGAGCAGGGGGTGACTTTAGGACCGGACACGTGCTCAGCCTGTAACGTGAGCTAGGCAAGGGGGAGGGGGTCAGCACCTTTGCCAGGGAAGCTGGGCACAGGAAGGGGCCAGCTGGAGGGAGTTAGTTCAGTTTCGGTTTTGGTCTAGGTGGTTGGAATTCAGGGAATCCGAAACTGGGAGTTAAGTTTCCTGAACCTCCAGAAGGACTCGATTGAGGGGTCCTGCTTGTGCCTCCAAACTCTGCTGTATCCTTCACTCCTGCTGTCCAATAAACCTTCTGTTTTACTGGCTGGCTGAGAGTCATCTTGTGTCCCAGGAAGAGAGGTGCAGGACCGGACTCCCCCACACTCCGTGACAGACCCTCAGCCCTTCCGGGACCCCTGTAGCCTGGACGTAGGTATCTGTGCCCCCCCAACAAACACCTAAGACCCCTGTAGACCCCTCCATCCTGAGCTTAGGTTTCTGTGCCCCCTCACAAGCCCCCTAAGCCCCCCAGGGACCTATACAGCCAGAACATTGTTATCTGTGCTCCATATAGACTCCATAAGCCCCCCAGGACACTCCAATGTGCACCTAGGTATATGTGCCCCTCAGAAACCCCCTAACCGCCCAGGAAAACCTACAGCCTGGATGTAGGTATTTGTACCCCCACAACCCCCCTATCCCCCCGCCAGGACATCTACAATCTGGATGTAGATATCTGTGCCCCTCACAAAACCTCTAATCGCCCCTGGGACCGATACAGCCTGGACATACGTATCTTTGCCCACTCGAACCCCTAAGACCCCCTGGTACCCCTACAGCCGGGACACAGGTATCCTGGGCCCCCAAAAATCCCCTAAGACTCCCAGAATGCCTCCAGCCTGGACGTAGGAATCTATGCCCCCCATGAACCCCCTAAACCCCACTGGGACCCCTAGATCCTGGAGATTGGTATCTGTGTCCCCCCAAAAACTCTCTAAGCCCCCCAGGGACCCCTACGGCCTGGACGTAGTTATCTGTGCACCTCAAGGCCCCTAAGATCCCTCGGACCCCTACAGCCTGGATGTAGGTGTGACGGTGCTCCCTGTGGGAGCCAGCTGAGGTCACTTAATCAGGGTGAACTGCAAACAAAACAGGGCAGACAAATCCCAAATGCTGGTGGTGATTTCAATACTTAGATTTACCAAGCCAGCACAAAGCAGCTTCTGTAGTACCTCACTGGTTACTTAGAAGTTTAAGCCACGCAGTTCCCTTAAAGTACCCAGCCTCAGGCCTCCGTTCAGACACACATGTCAGATATGATGATGATTCCTGAAAATCTTACTTCATCATATAAAAGAAAAGATTCTTCCAATCCCAAAGGATCAGCCACATACTCAGGATCTATTACAACTTAGATCTTACCTAAAATACATGCTATAGCCAATTCTTATTAAGTAAGCTAAAATGTATTAGAAAAGAAAAGAGAGAGAATGTTGGTTAAAAGATTAATAGACATATAGACTTGAATTCAATTCTTGAGGTTCAGATACATAGTAGAGGTGAGCTTGTAGTAGCCAAAAGTCCTTTTTGAAATAGTCCATAGGTTATAGTCCAATTTCCATATTCAGGGTGGCTCCAGTCAGTGACTGTGGATCACAATCCTTGTGGCTTAAGGTTTCCCTGTCTTGAAACCCAAAGCAGATATGAGATGAAGAAGGATCGTGTCCCAGGCTTCTTATACATTTCCAGCAGCCTTTCCGCCTGAGAAAACAATAGGCTTAGCTCTCCTTCCAAACATCCTGGCAATTAGTACAGGGTAATTTTTTCATTAAACAGTTCAAATAGAGGTTACCACAACCTTCAAAGAGACACATAGACGATAATACTATTTCACTCAAGTACCATCATAAATGTTAATATTCCTTTTTTGCTCTTTGAATTAAAATTATAGCAACAGACAAGACTTGTTTGCTTACATCACAAGACCTGAGCAAAAATCTCCCCTTCTACTTCTAACAATGCAGACTTGCATTTCAAAGCTCTGTTCATTTACATGTCTAGCTAAGCAGTTCTTAAGGTTCACCCATGGGTCAGGTCAGTTGGTGAGGTGAGTTAATTAACTCTTTCTGGCCCTGTCACCTTTCAATTAGATATTAGATTATACTTATAATGTCACAGTGGTGGTGAGTCGACTGCTGCAGCTCCCCGTAGACTCTGCCTGCATCTCTCACCAAGCTGGAGTACAGCAGTCAAGGGGAGAGCACTCGATGTGTTGCATCTACACTAGACGCGATATATCGACCCTGCTGGATCGATCGCTGCCCACCGATTCGGCAGGTGGTATAGACATACCCCGAGTATCTGGTGATCAGAGCTGGACCCCGGAGGGGGACACATTGAAGGAACTCAGGGGTTAAGGTGCCTCTATTGTCAACTGTCAGGGCTGCTGTGGCTCAGAGGAGGGTTCTTGACTGCCTGGCAGGCTTAGTTGCCGCAAACCTGGGAGGCAGGAGAAGTGAAGCGGTCATGGTGTGCTTGGGGTGCTCGTGCTCGGAGCAGGGGTGAGCTGGGGCGAGGGGGGGTGCTGCAGGGCAGAGCGGGGGAGTTGCCACAAGAGGGGCGCCTCAGGGTGGAGGTGGGAGCTGCCACGGGTGGGGCGCCTTAGGGCGGGGGCGCGGGGGAGGAGGGCGCAAGGTGGAAGTTTCGCCTACAGCATGAAACATCCTTGCACGGGCCCTGCCCCATGCCCTGCCTGCAGCCAGCCCTGCAACCCCTGCCCTGCCCTGCCCGCAGCCATCCTCTGTCTCCAGCCAGCCCTGCACCTTCTGCCCTGCCCGCACCAGCCGCATCCTCCCTGCCCTGCCTGCAGCCAGCCCCACAGCCAGCCCCTGACACACACCCTGCCCTGTCTCCAGCCAACTCCTGCCGCTCCCCCCTGTGGCCCTGCCCAAAGCCAGCCAGCCCCCACACACCCCCAGCCTGCACCAGCCCTGCACCCCCTGTCTGCAGCCAGCCCCGCACCCCCTACCCTGTCTCCAGCCAACCCCTGATGCACCCCCCAGCCTGAAGCCAGCCAGCCCCTCATCCCTTGCCCTGCCTGCAGCCAGACGCTACCTCCAGCCAACTCCATGTCCACTGGTGCCCTGCAGTTCCCAGGGCAGTAACCATGCACATCTGCTTCAATGAAGGGGGCAGGCAGCTGGGACACACACATGTGCACACTCTTGGGTGACCAGACAGCAAATGTGAAAAATCGGGACTGGGGAGGGGGTAATAGAATCCTAGATAAGAAAAAGACCCCAAAATTTGGACTGTCCCTATAAAATCGGGACATCAGGACACCTTAGCACACCCCCAGGACTCCTGAGTTCCATTGCTGGGTTTCCTATTGGTTCCACTGCTGGTTGTTTTCCTTTTCCTGGGGGGACTTTCGGCAAGTTGCTCCACACTCTAGGGCTCTGTCCCCAGCAGTCAAATGGGGATTTCATACTTTCCCGCTATTGGAAAGTGCTGGGAGAATCCCCCAGCAAAAGCTGCTCTGACAGTGCTAAGCAGCATCTGACCATTCAAGGTCAGAGCTCGGTACCTGGGAGGAGTGTTTGGCTCTGGGGTTTCACTTCAGCCCAGTCTAGAGAGAGGGGCCCAACCATGGAGTTTGGCTCAAGAAGACCAAGTGTCCAATTTGTTAAGGGCGTTTTGAATTCCAACCCTGTGCTCCTAAGTGCTTGGTGTCAGTTGCAAATTTTAGAAGCATGCTCTCCACTGCATTTTCCAAATCATTCATGAAAATATTGAATAGTATCGGACCGCGGACTGATCCCTGCCGGACCCACTAGGTACACCCTCTCCGTTGGACAGCCAAACATGGAGAAGGGCTCCTGGAGTCTGGGCTTTCAACCAGCTCTGCACCAACATTACACTGATTACAGCTGGACTGCATTTCCCTCGTTTGCTTGTGAGAATGTGCTACGGGACTGTGTGAAAAGCCTTAGCAACCCCAAGCTAGATCCCATCTACTGTTTACCCACCTCCACCAGGCCCAAAACCCTGCCAAAGAAGGAAAGAGGATTGGTTTGGAATGATTTGTTCTTGACAAATCCATGCTCACTAGTCCTAAGAACCAAACTATTCTGTAGGTGCTGCTGACAAACTGAGTGCTTAAGAATGTATTGCAGGATCTCTCCAGCAATGGCAGTGAGGCTAGCTAGTCTGTAAGTCTCAGGGGTCTCTTTGTTCCCCTTTTAGAGAAAGGTCCTGTCTTGTTCATGGATGGGAAGATGTTCTTTTTCAGGGATCTCAGACGAGAACTGGGGCACAGCACCTGGTTTGTCAAGGCCACAAAAAAGGAGGCAGGAACCTCTTCTCTCCTGCTGGCAAAGAACCCCAGGTACCTGAAAGACAGGGACTCACATCCCTGAATGGGCTTTTAAAAAGGCACTGGTTAAAGATTGGCCCCGACCATTTCTTGTTTCCATAGACTAGACATTTTAGCAAACTTTAGAATTCCTTGGTGCTAAACACTGTGAAACTCCCCTTTCTCCTTCACAGAGGGCTTTAACGCCCCTTATCTCACTCAGGCTCACAACTGCCCGGAGTTTGAGAACTGTCCCTGTTCCCATTGGACTGATGGGAGGAGCCTGAGGTGCAGAGAAGGGAAGTGACCTACCCAAGCGCCTACACAGTAAGGTGGTGGCAGAGCCAGAAAGAGAAGCCACCAGTCCTGACTCCTGTTCTAACAGACAATAACCCCCCCAGAGGCAGGGATAGAGCTCAGGAATCGAGATGGTGGGGAAATTTCATTGAATCCATTTCTGTCAGAAAATCCCATTCAGGCTAATCCGGTTTGTTTCTCAAAATCATAACAAGTGGGATGAAAGTTCTTTGCAAAAATATTGTATTGCAAAACAAAAGCATCTCCTGTTTGTCAGAGTGTGTTAAATTGTCTCCTCGCACACAAAGAGGAGACACTTAGATCTCAAACATTAGATAAGATGCTTCAGTCTGAGCTAAGTCATTGCTGCTCTTAACAATTTCAAAATAAAAAAATGCAAATAAAATAGACTATTTCAGCTATTCTATTACGTGTTAATCTGCTCTGAGTAAACGTGATAGGACACCTCATATTATGCCCTACTCCTAGTGACACTCTCCAATGGATCCCCATCCTCCACCCACCGTCAGGTAGGTAAGAGCGGATCATTATTATTTCTACTTGAAAGAGGGAGAAGCTAAGGCTGAGAAAGGAGAATTGACTTGTTTTAGGTCACACAGCCAGTCAGAGGCAGAGTTGGGAATAGGACCCAAGAGCCCTGATTTTCAAACTACCCATTGGATCTTGAATTTCAGACACTGAATGACCTGAATAAAGTGCTCTCAGATGAGCTCCAGACCAACAACAGTGACAGTAACTATTCAGCAAGTATTTGAGGAGAACTGCAATGTTAGAGAGAATCATGAACTGCTCAGAGACAACTAATGCAGAGAAGCGGCAAAATTCATCAAACATAGAACTGGTTTTGACTTATAAAGAGAAAAACAAGGACCTGAGTCTCCTCCCTGTCAATAACCCCCGGCTCAGCCAATCAGGGTAGAGACTGAGGATGGGAGGCTGAGGGATCTCACCAGAGAGCCCAAAGGATGGCCCAGGTCACCAGTGGGGATCACTTCCCGAGCAATAGTTCAGCCTCACATTTTTGGGTAGACCTCCCACAGTGAGAACTGCAGAGCACTGCCCTGCAAAAAACTAAAAAAACCACACACACACTCTCTCTCTCCCCCTCCCTCCTGGTGTTGGGAGGGGAACAGGTAAAAGGACAAAGGAAGCAAGAGAAGAGAAAGGAGGGAGGGAGCGATGGAGGAAGAGGTGAAACAAAAAGGACAAACCCTAATGTCCCCAGTGATTCTAAGGGACAAAATCCCAGGTGCAGAATAAAATTCTGCCTCCTTAAGCTCGCGTTTTCCATGCCTCGAATTCACCTGTCACCAGATGGATCAGACTGAACAGCTTTCAAACCTCCAGGAGGCTCTTACCTTCTAAACAGGGACGGCTGTTTTCTAGTAAAATCACTAAAAGGGAAGGAGAAACCTCGAAAGAGGTTCCTCCTGGTGCTCACGTCCGTGAACCCGAATACTCTCTCAGTCCTCAAAGAGAGACCTGGAGAAGGAGACTTGCTGAAGCAAAGCCACAGGGGTCTCTGAGGTTTCCCTGGCCCCTCACCCCTGTCCTGCCTTGCTGATGTCAGCATCTCTCTGTGAGGTCACCACCTCCCCACCACCTTGGACCAATAAGTCTTAGGTCCTGCAAAAGGCCTTTGTGATGTCACTGCCACATCCCTCCTTTGCTGTGCCAATGTCCTGCCCCTGGCCTGGACCTTTGGAGGTTTGAGCTACTCCCTGTGGATCACCCCACTCAAGGAGCGTTCATTCTAGTCAGCAAGCCGGCTAGACAGGAAAACATCAGACGCTGCTCCCAATGCTACACTCAGTTTTTCAGAAATTAGTCGACTTTCTGGCCAGAAGAGACCATTAGATCATCTAATCTGACCCCCTGCATGTCACAGGCCTCCTGTATGACACAAGAGCTACTTTGGGGGCAAACACATTCAAGAAAGGCATCTAGTCTTCATTAAATGACATCGGGAGATGAAGAATCCACCCCTTTCCTTGGTAGCTTGTTCCTGTGGTGAATCATCCTCGCTGTTGACTATTTGTGCCTTAGTTGTAATAGGAATTTGTCTCTTTTCACCTTCCAATCATTGGGTCTTGTTATGCCTTTCTCTGCTAGATTCAAGAGCCCTTTAATAACCAATCTTTTCTCTCCATTAAGGCACTTCAACACTTCAGCGAAGTCACCTTTCAATCTTCTTTTCATAAGCTAAACAGGTTGAGCTCTTTCAATAGCTCACTAGAAGGTATTTTTCTCCAGCCCTCAGAACATTTGGTAGCTCTTTGCTGCCCTAGCTCCAATTTCACAACATCTTTTTCAAATGAGGACACCAAAACTGAAAGCTATTCCAATATCAGTCTCACTGATGCCATGTCACCTCCTGTGACGTTATTGACATAATCTGTAACTGTATAGATCA
Source organism: Gopherus flavomarginatus (assembly GCF_025201925.1). Lineage (NCBI taxonomy): Eukaryota > Metazoa > Chordata > Testudines > Testudinidae > Gopherus > Gopherus flavomarginatus. The sequence continues at coordinate 12,750,053 of NC_066636.1, forward strand.
CCGTTGCGACCACTGTTCTATATTTGCAGTCAATATTGTAGAAAGGTTGTTTTGTAAGGGGTCTATGGAGAGGTTCTGATTGGCTGATTATAATGATGCTATCTCTAGATGTGTATCATTTTTGTAGTTGATGTTATGAATATTGGCTCTATGCTGCCCATATTTCAAACTTGTGCCATAATGGGGGACAAAACAGCTACCTTGTTAGAAGTGGCTTTGCCAATAGATGGAACCTGGGATTTAAACTCCCAATGATCGCACTGTGTTTGGGATCCATTTGAATTCCTCTCCCAGGTCTTTGACACTTTCATCTCCACTCATAGCGACTCTGATAGAGGATTAAAGAAGTCAAAGCATCATCTCCAAGCACAGACAACGGAGAATGCTTCATCACATGACACTTTGAGAAGTGGATGGATAGAACGTGATGAAGATAAACTCTGCCTGGCTCAGACAAAAGATAACAGTTGTGCAGTGATGAGGAAGGAGGGAATCTCTGAGTCACCCGTCCACGGTCGTGTCTTCACAGTGCTCCCAAGCTGGAGAGTGAAGAACCCCCTCGGTCCCACCGTGAGACTGAGGAACAGGAGGCCTGTCACCCCCATTCCTGCCGTCCTGCATTCCTGGTGTCCAGCATCCCAGAGGGCCTCCGTGCCAGCAACGAAACCCAACCGTCGTCTGGACTCCCCAGTGCTCCTCCTCAACGGTTCTAAATCAGCGGGAGAGTGGAAGGTCCTGGGCGTCGCGCCGGCACCTGGGATCCACTGCACCTGAACAGTGGGGAAAGGTTTCTGTGTTGGGGCATTGTTTAGTGTTTTCTAGTTTCCAAGGGAGGGTTTATGGGCCTGAGCGTTAAGCTCCCAAACCCAGTCACTGTTTCATTGTATTCATTAAGTTTGCATTTTCCCCTGTTCCCCCAGCTTTCTGTACCTTTACCCTGACTACACTTACCTTTGTTTGTGCCAAACCACCTTGTCTCCTCTTTATTTTATTTACACCTCAGAAGGAGGGAGGCAAAATCCACTGGTGATAGAGACAGGAGGGAGTCGAGTTTGTATCTCCTGAGAAAAGGGGCTTTTTCCTTTCCTATTTCTCCCCTACCATTTCTAACATTTTCCTTTGAAGCGTTGCCTTATTCAGCTTGAGGAAACATTAGCTTTTAAGATAAAAACTACGAAATACAGAACTAGAGACATTTTTTAGAAATCTGGGATTTAGACATTTTATTTAAAGCCGGGGGGGGGGGTGTTGGAGTTTCTGAGAAGGTTTTTGTTTGCAAGAAGCAACATTGTTGTGTCTGTTATTGTACCAAGTGGGGAGATGGTTGTCTATAAAGGAAGAGTCAAGACTAAATGCATCCAGTGAGGATGGGATTTGAACCCATGCATGCAGAGCACAATGGATTAGCAGTCCATCACCTTAACCACTGGGCCACCTCATCTGAGCTGTAACAAAAGGGACAGGAGGAGAAATCTAAGGCCGACAGAGATAGGGACACGAAGGAGTTTTTAAATACTAAGCGTAAGCAGGGTCTGAATGAGCTCCCCCCTCACATCTAGTGAGGAGCTGGGGAAAGACTTCAGGAACAGACCGTGTTTGCATAGACACACCTACTCTGCCTAGCTATGCAGCATGATGGGGCCGCTTCCCCAAAATGACCAGTTTGGGATGGTCTTGGGTTACAAATCACTTTAGGATTGAGTGGAATAAAATGTTATTCTCCTTCCTGTATGAGTGAAGGGCAGCAGAACAGACCTAGTCCATCCTGATGGAGGGGTAGATGGGTGAGGAATAGCTTTTATTGGACTGCAGAGAAGGATTGAGGACATCACGCTAAAACAGTGGTCCCCAAATATTTCACATTGTGCCCTCTTAGCCATGGCTGTGGCCCCTCGGAAGCCACGGTCGAGAAGCAGGGCTGGGAGTGGGGCTGTTGCTTGCTGGGGAGAGGGGTGCGGACAGGGGCAAGGGGGTCATCGCTGGGCTGGGAGCCAGAGGCCCAGACTGAGGGTGGGGTTGGGGAAGAGCTGGGACAGAGTGGGGCTGAGTGGTGCTTCCTCCCTGCCCTCCATGGGGGCTGACTCAGGCCCTGAGGTGCCCCCATGAATGTTCCTTTGTGTCTCCCTAGGAGTCATACCCCACATTATGGGGACCACTGAACCCTACTCGCTAAGCAGGGGCTAGTGATGCCAAAGCCCAGGGAAAGGGAGAACAAGTGTGGGGGCCCCAGCACCAGAACCATGCACCCCCTTCTGTCTGTGGCTCTGCCCCCTTCCACCCATAGCCCCATCCACTATCACCTCTGTTCCACCCCTTCCCCCACCAGCCCCACCCTGTCACTCCTTTACCCCTGCCCCGCTGCGGCCCTGAGACCAGAGAAGCTCCGTACCCCTGCTGCAGCCCCTGGGCCGTAGCAGGGAGTGGGAGCTCCTCCAGCCCTGGGGCTGACATAGGGGAGACTTTTGCAGGGTGGCCTAATTTGGCCGGGGTCCCAGTCATGGGCCCCACTGTCCCCTTGGTGATGCAAGGTTTGGGGAGACTGAGCCCCCCCGACCTCCATTACGTGCCGCCCAGGCTACCGCTGCTCAGTGTGGGGCCAGTCTCCCTGTGTTTTCTGCTGCTTGTGCTGGGGAGCCTGGCCGGCACTAGGGGTGGGGCCCCCAGCAGCCACCCAAGGCTCCAGGGGGTCAAAGGGCACCGTGTGGCAGTGCAAAGGTGCTCACTGCTCTCCCCTGCCCCAATGCTCCTCCATGGGCCCATAGAGGGTTGGGGGGAGTGAGGAGCAACACTATGTGCTCCATGCGTCCTGGTCACTTTCCCCACCTGGGCTGTGCTGTGAGGGGAGCATCAGAAGCTGCTGCTCTCTGCCCTCCCCTTATGCAGCCCAGCTGAGGAAAGTGACCTGGATGCAGGGAGCTCGGATGACGTCACTTCTCATCTCCCCACCCCCACAGCCCCTAGGGGTACCCGGAGGAGCAGCATCCCAGGGAGGAGCAATGCTAGCTGCTCCATGCACACAGATCACTGTCCGCACGTGGGTGCAGGAGGGGGCGCAGGGGTTGGGGACAAAAGAGCGGGGGAAGGGGTTGGGGTGAAGGGGGTGCAGGAGAGGGGCAGTGGCTGGTGGCACAGGAGGGGGTGCAGGGGTTAGGGGTGAAGGGAATTCAGGAGGGGGCAGTGGCTGGTGGCACAGGAAGGGGTGCAGGGGTTAGGGGTGAAGGGGGTGCAGGAGATGGCAGTGGCTGGTGGCACAGGAGGGGGTGCAGGGGTTAGGGTGAAGGGGGTGCAGAAGAGGGGCAGGGGTTGGGGCGCAGGGTTTAGGGGTGAAGGGGGTGCAGGAGAGAGTCAGTGGCTGGTGGCACAGGAGGGGGTGCAGAGGTTAGGGGTGAAGGGGGTTCAGGAGAGGGGCAGTGGCTGGTGGCACAGGAGGGGGGTGCAGGGGTTAGGGGTGAAGGGGGTGCAGGAGAGGGGCAGGGGTTGAGGCGCAGGGGTTAGGGGTGAAGGGGGTGCAGGAGAGGGTCAGTGGCTGGTGGCACAGGAGGGGGCGCAGGGGTTAGGGGTGAAGAGAGTTCAGGAGGGGGCAGTGGCTGGTGGCACAGGAAGGGGTGCAGGGGTTAGGGGTGAAGGAGGTGCAGGAGAGGGGCAGTGGCTGGTGGCACAGGAGGGGGTGTAGGATTAGGGTGAAGGGGGTGCAGGAGAGGGCAGTGGCTGGTGGCACAGGAGGGGGTGCAGGGGTTAGGGGCGAAGGGAATTCAGGAGGGGGGCAGTGGCTGGTGGCACAGGAAGGGGTGCAGGGGTTAGGGGTCAAGGGGGTTCAGGAGGGGGCAGTGGTTGGTGGCACAAGAGGGGAGTATGGGAGTTAAGGGCAAAGGGGACACAGTGTAGGGGTTAGGGCACAGGAGGGGGCAGGAGTTGGGGTGAAGGAGGCACAAGGGTTGGGAGTGCCGGAGCTAGGGGGTAAAGGGAGAGGGGGATCGTCTAGGGGCGATGGGGAAGTGCCAAAGTCTAAGTTTTACCCAGGGCACCATTTCCCCTAACGCTGATCCTTGGTAACATTTCTTGCTGGGACGGGGAGGGGAGAGAGATGAGGCGTTTTCTCTCTGTTTCTTTCCTCTCCATTTTTTGCTCCTTCCTTCAATTCCAGAATCCTCCCTTGTGTTTCAGACTGTGCAGTGACGCCCTCCCAACCCCAGGCCTCTGGAGCCTTTGGAGCAGAAAGATCCCAGGAGCTGAGGGTGAATCCAGGAGTGAGTAGCTGGCAGGAAGGAGTCCTAGCAGTTCTTCTGGGAGCACAGGTGAGGAATGACTCCCCCTTCCCTAGATTCTCCCCATGGGAACAGGGAGGGTTGTGTGATAAATTCCTGTAACTCTTCTGCCCCTCTGAGTTGGCAGAAACAAGGGCTGGGTTCAGTATCTAGGGGTTCTGCTTCAATAAAACAATACAAAACTGGCTCGAGCCCCCACCCAGTGACCTGGGACAATTACACATCACCCCCCTGGGTGCCTCTAGGAGGCAATACTTCCCCTCTTGCAAGCAGGGAGTCTGAGCCGCTCCACTCCACCAGCCATTCCATGAACCACTCCAGTGGTCCCTGCAAACTGCTCTGCTGGGGCAGCAAAGAGCCACCAAATGTTCTGAGGGCTGGAGAAAAATGCCTTCTAGTGAGTAGTGAAAGAGCTCAACCTGTTTAGCTTATCAAAAGAAGATTGAAAGGTGACTTCACTGAAGTGTTGAAGTGCCTTCAGGGAGAGAAAAGACTGGGTATTAAAGGGCTCTTTAATCGAGCAGAGAAAGGCATAACAAGACCCAATGGCCGAAAAGTGAAAAGAGAAATTCATATTACAAATAGGGCGCAAAAATTCAGCAGTGAGGATGATTCACCACAGGAACAAGCTACCAAGGAAAGTGGTGGATTCGCCATCTCCTGATGTCATTTAATGAAGACTAGATGCCTTTCTGGAATGTTTTTGCCCCCAAAGTAGCTCTTGTGTCATACAGGAGGCCTGTGATATGCAGGGGGTCAGATTAGATGCTCTAATGGTCTCTTCCGGCCATAAAGTTGACTAATTTCTGAAAAACAGAGTGTAGCATTGGGAGCAGCGTCTGATGTTTTCCTGTCTAGCTGGCTTGCTGCCTAGAACGAACACTCCTTGAGTGGGGTGATCCACAGGGAGTAGCTCAAACCTCCAAAGGTCCAGGCCAGGGGCAGGACATTGGCACAGCAAGGGAGGGGTGTGACAGTGACATCACAAAGGCCTTTTGCAGGACCTCAGACTATTGGTCCAAGGTGGTGGGGAGGTGGTGACCTCACAGAGAGATGCTGACATCAGCCAGGCAGGACAGGGGTGAGGGGCCAGGGAAACCTCAGAGACCCTTGGGGCTTTGCTTCAGCAAGTCTCCTTCTCCAGGTCTCTCTTTGAGGACTGAGAGAGTATTTGGGTTCACGGACGTGAGCGCCAGGAGGAACCTCTTTTGAGTTTTCTCCTTCCCTTGTAGTGATTTTACTAGAAAACAGCCGTCCCTGTTTAGAAGGTAAGAGCCTCCTCGAAGGAAGGGGTATCATGGGGTTGTCACAGTTCAGATGCCAATGCCCCACCGCCCCCACTGTAAGGAAGCTCCTGCCACCTGCTCTGTGTTTGCAGGGCGGGAGAGAGCAGCATCCACGGCAGAGATTTGCTCCTGGCTGCCGGAGCAGAGCAGCAGGCTTAGCTGTCAGAACTTCCTGGAGCTATGAAAGGGGAGGGTCCCATGGCTCTGTAGCAGAATGCAGGGCAGGCGAGTTCACGGCAGGCATTATGGGATACTGGAGGAGGCCAGTTATGGTTATATAATGAACGGCAGCATCTACACTGGCACTCTGTCCCTTTAAGTTTGCTGCAAAAAGCTCTAGGCCTCTCATCGAAGTGGTTTTATTTTGTCACCAAAACAGGGCAGTTTTGTCACCAGATGTGGCATTGCAGTGTGTACACCAGCCACGAGCTGCCGACCGAAGGTGGTCAGACACTGTGTTTTAACCAGATGCAAGCACCATGGCTTAGCTGGCTAAAGCACTTGCCTTGTAAGCAGGAGATCCTGGGTTCAGGTCCCTAGGGGAGTGGCTTTTGGGGTACATGGTATTGGCTACTGTCAGAAGACAAGATTCAGAGCTAGATGGGCCTTCGGCCTAGCCCAGTGTGGTTTTTCTTATGGTTTAAATTATGCTCAGAGCCACTGATAATAGAGTTATTGAAAGTTTGGGAGATAAGAGCTGATAGGACAGTGGTCCAGTCCCCTCGCAGCTGACCCCCTCCCTCTGAGACAGGGGCAGGTCTGAGCTCTCGCACCAAATGCTCATTGTGGCTGCCAGAATCTGTGGGCAGCTCATTTAATTTGCATTGAGGGTTGAGTCCTGCTTTGTGCCCAGTGTCTGAGAATGAAAATCCTAAACCGCCCTTTGAAACAACAAAAGCAGCAGGACGTGTTATTGTCCCTGCCCCAAAGCAGACAGACCAATGGAGAAATGCCACTGAGTCCACGGTAATACTCCACTGCCATTTTACCTTTTTTGCTTGCTAAACTCCCTCCCAACCTTGTGGGGTCCCAGACCCCGGTATTGAGCCTGAGCTGAGATGTCTACACTGCAAATTTACCACCCCACGGCCCAAGCCCCAGGAGCCGGAGCTGGCATGGGGCAGCCCTGGATGTTTCATTGCAGTGTGGACATAGCCTAGCATTATGTCTACACTGCCATTAGCACACCCAAGTCACTATTCTCAAACCCTGGGTCAGCTGATTCAGGCTTGTGGGGCTTGTGCGACAGGGTAATAAAATTACAGTGTAGACACTTGGGCTTGAGCCCAGCCTCTGAGACTCCACAAGGGGTGAGGGTCTCCGAGCCTGGGCTCCAGTCTGAGCCCAAATGTCTACACTGCAGTTTTTAGCCTCACAACCTGAGCCCCAGGAGCCCAAATCAGATCATCCAGGCCAGCCAGGCCACAGGGATTTTATCTCAGTATAGCTGCACTCTCAGGGTACGTCTACATTGCAATGCAAGCCCAGGGTTAGCAGAAGTCATGTCAGCAGCCCCAACACATAAACCTAAACTATGAGGAAAAGACCCACCCACAAATAAGCTGGGCAGTGTCCTTCTCCCTAAGGTTCGTAAGTCCAGCAACCAAAAGTCATTTAACATGAGCCATCTCCTCTCTGCACCCCACTCACAGCTGTTGTCCTTAGTCAGTGCAAGCCCAGAGGTGCCTCTGTAGAGTTCATCTGCCATCCTGGGTGGAAAAGGGGGAAAATAAGAAGGCACCGTACTCACTATGTTGTCTAGGGACTCACTCACCCCTCCACAGCCACCCTGTCCTAAAGTTGGTCTAACACATAAATTTTAGCATGAGGACTCAGGCCCCAGCCCACTTGGCTTTGGAACCAATGTCCCCTGCCTAGCAAGTGCTATTGAATTGAGGGTGAGTCCCTCCATCTGGGTCTGCCAAGCACAGTTCTGCTGCCCTCGATTCACACAACAAGGACAACAACCCTTTATTTCTCCTGTCCCAATAACAAGGAGACTGGGAATCCAACACCAGCCAAAAGTGATCATTTTGGCAAGCAACCCAACATATTCCCAACATACTGTAAAATCCACATGAAGACTCATACACGAAACCTTGCAAGAAAATCTTCCTGAGGGGGTCTGAAGCACCTGCTGCTGGGGGGAAGGAAGGAGCTGTGGGTTGAGATTGAGGGGCACTGGGAATAGGAGGGGGTTGTGGGTTGGGACAGAGGAGAAGGGTGAAGAGGAGCAGGCTCTGGTTGGGAGTGAGGAGCAGTGAGCATAGGAGGGACTGAGGGTTGGGACTGAGGGGCACTGGGCAAAGAGGGGACATGGGTTTAGGCTGAAGAGTATCCTCATTTGGGGATCCAGCAGAACAGGGGAAGGCAGCAGGTGATTCTAATTCCATAGGGATATTTTGTGTGTGTGCGTGCAGGGGAGGAACATGCTATATGCCCAGAGGCCTTTATTCCTCCAGCCTGCAAGGACAGAGGGGCTGTCAGGAAGTTGCCCCTTCAATCCCCCACACACAAAGGCCCTTCTTAGAAAAGGCAAAATCCTGAAGAGAAAAAACATCAAAGAAGACTCCAGAAAGACAGATTTTTAAGATATAATGAGTAGTTTATTACCTGACCAGGGACTTGAACCCTCAGATTAAAAGTCTGATACTTTACCAACTGAGCTAGTCAGACTCACAAACAAATACAGCAAGTTGGTGCAGAGGAGAAACTAGTCAAGGAAACGAAAGCAGGAAACAAAAGGGGAAACCTGCTGCTCTCTCTGGCCTGGTCAACACTACGAGTTTATGTCACATTAACCCTGCATCCGTCCACACAAAGAAGCCCTTTATATTGATATAAAGGGCTCTTAATACCGGTATCTGTACTCCTCCTTGATGACGAGTAGTGCTGAAATCAGTATTGCCATGTCAGATTAGGGTTAGTGTGGCTGCAATTTGACGGTATTGGTCTCTGGGCGCTATCCCACAGTGCACCATTGTGACTGCTCTGGACAGCAATCTGAACTCGGATGCACTGGCCAGGTAGACAAGAAAAGCCCCGTGAACTTTTGAATTTCATTTCCTGTTTGCCCAGCGTGGAGCGCTGATCAGCACAGGTGACTATGCAGTCCCAGAATCAAAAAAGAGCTCCAGCATGGACTGTTCGGGAGATACTGAAGCTGATCTCTGTATGGGGAGATGAATCTGTTTTATCAGAACTCCGTTCCAAAAGACGAAATACCAAAACATTTGAAAAAATCTCCAAGGCTATGATGGACAGAGGCCACAATAGGGACTCAACGCAGTGCTGAAACTTAAGGAACTGAGACAAGCGTACCAGAAAGTCAAAGAATGAAATGGACGCTCATGGAGGGAGGGGCGACTGAGGATTGTAGCTATCCCACAGTTCCCGCACTCTCCAAAAACCATTTGAATTCTTGGCTGAGTTCCCAAAGCCTGAAGGGTCAAAAACATTGTCGCGGGTTGTTCAGAGTATATGTCGTTCCCCCGCCTCCTGCCCCCATGAAAGCAAAGGGAAAAAAATCCTCTCTCACCTTTTTTCAGTGTCACTGTATGTCTACTGGATGCTGCTGGCAGATGTGGTGCTGGAGCACTACACAGCAGCATCCCCTTCCCTTCCCTTGCGGACGGCAGACGGTACAGTAGGACAGGTATCCATCATCGTCGTCCCGTGAGTGCTCCTGACTGGCCTCGGTGAGGTCGGCCGGGGGTGCCTGGACAAAGATGGGAATGACTCCCAGGTTCATTCATAGCAGCTGGAGGCTGCGCTCCCCTCCCCCCTTTGATCCCTGCTTGCAGAAGCAATAAAGTCAGTGTTGTTTCAAATTCCTGCATTCTTTATTACTTCATCACACAAATGGGAGGATAACTGCCATGGTAGCCCAGGAGGGGTAGGGGAGGAGGGAAGCAATGGGTAGGGTTGTTGCAGGGGCACCCACTAGAATGGCATGCAGCGCATCATTTCTGCGGGATCTCTAGGGCTCTGACCCGGAGCGCCCGTTTGCCCCTCTGGTTCTTTAGTAGGCTTGCCTGATAATCTAGGCAGAACTGACTCTCCATTAGACAAAACTTAAAGAAGAGAATGACCTGGGGAGTCATTCCTATTTTTGTCCATAAGCCCGTGGCCGACCCCATCGAGGCCAGCCAGGAGCACCCATGACAGCAGCAGATGGTGCAGTATAACTGGTAACTGTCATTGTCAACTTGCAAAGCAGCAGACGGTACAGTAGGGCTGGTAACCATCTTTGCTAACTTGCAAAAAGCAAGGGGATGCTGCTGTGTAGCACTGCAGTACCACGTCTGTCAGCACTATAAAGAAGACATACGGTGACAGTGAAAAAAGGCTGAACGGGCTCCATGGTTGCTGTGCTATGGCGTCTGCCCGGGCAATCCAGGGAAAAGGGCGCAAAATGATTGTCTGCTGTTGTTTTCATGGAGGGAGGATTGAGTGATGACATTTACCCAGACTCACTCATGACACTATTTTTGCCCCATCAGGCATTGAGATCTCAACCCAGAATTCCAATGGGCAGGGGAGACTGCGGGAACTATGGGACAGTTACCCACAGTGCAACGCTCTGGAAATTGTATAAAGTCGAGGACACAGGCCCATACTAAGCACATTAATTCGGCGGTGTGCGTCCATGTACCAAGGCTAGCATCAATTTCCCTGGCCAGGCCCTTTGGAGGTTTGAGCTACTCCCTGTGGTCACCCCACTCAAGGAGCGTTCGTTCTAGGCAGTAAGCTGGCTAGACAGTAAAACTTCAGATGCTGCTCCCAATGCTACACTCAGTTTTTCCGAAAACTAGTATCTGTAAAATTAGTCTACTTTCTGGCCAGAAGAGACCATTACAGCATCTAATCTGACCCCCTGCATATCACAGGCCTCCTGCATGACACAATAGCTACTTCTGGGGGAAAGGCATCTAGTTTTCATTGAATGACTTCAGGGGATGGAGATTCCACCACTTTCCTTGGTAGCTTGTTCCTGTGGTGAATCATCCTCGCTGTTGACTATTTGGGGCTTAGTTGTAATATGAATTTGTCTCTTTTCACCTTCCAATCATTGGGTCTTGTTATGTCTTTCTCTGCTCCATTCAAGAGCCCTTTAATACCCAATCTTTTCTCTCCATTAAGGCACTTCAACACTTCAGTGAAGTCACCTTTCAATCTTCTTTTGATAAGCTAAACAGATGGAGCTCTTTCAATAGCTCACTAGAAGGCATTTTTCTCCAGCCCTCAGAACATTTTGGTGGCTTTTTGCTGCCCCAGCTCCAATTTCACAGTATCTTTTTCAAATGAGGACACCAAAACTGGAGACAGTATTCCAATATCAGTCTCACTGATGCCGTGTCACCTCCTGTGATGTTATTGACATAATCTGTAACTTTATAGATCACCATTGTGACCACTGTTCTATATTTGCAGCCAATATGATAGAAAGGTTGTTGTGAAAGGGGTCTATGGAGAGGTTCTGATTGGCTGATTATAATTATGCTATCTCTAGATGTGTATCATTTTTGTAGTTGACTTTATGAATATTGGCTCTATGCTGTCTGTATTCAAACTTGTGCTATGCTTCCGAGGAACACCCCAGCCAGACAAGTTGGTGTCAGTTCTGCCTAGCCTGCTTGATGGCCCATTAAGGACCATCAGCTCTACAATCAACCCATTGAGAGAAGGTAGATATGCCTTGTGGCTCAGCAAGGTATGCAGGGACCTGCCTATGGACAAAACTCAAAGGTTTTTCTATGCCACGTGCTGGATAGAGTGTCCTTGGGACAAAGAAAACAAAGACCACATGGCAAGAGACTGTAAAAGGCTGATGCCTCGTCTCCATCTTGTCTTCAGTCCTGCTTCATACCTCTGAAGGGACTTTGCTACAAACTGAAGCTCTGTACAAGGGACTGAATGACCCATCCCAGCTGTGGATGGACTCCAGAGACTTGATTTGAACCTGCAGTTTATTCCATCACTGCTACAAGCCTGAACCAAGAACTTTGCCATTACTGTATGTGAAGGGTTAAAATTCATGTGCATATTATATAACAACCTGGTCTATGGATTGTGCCAGCTCTTTTCCAGACCCAAAGTCCAGAGTATAATCAAGGGACCAGAAGCCTAGCAAATAGTGACCAGCTAAAAGAAAGCTGGGTAAACAGAAAGCCTTGCTTGCTAAGATAGGCTTGGTCAGCAAATTGCCAGGTGTTGGAGCTAAGAACTAAAGAATTGTATCTTATTCAGAGTTGCAGATTGAACAAAGAATCCCTGTTCCTATTGTGTAAGTCTCTTCTGTAGGGAGACGTTCTTCCCAGAGATCCAACCTTGAGTTTATGAAAAGTTGGCAGATGTCAATATAAGATATGGCATCCTTCCACCTCCCTTCCCAGGGACCAATGCCTTGCCTTAAGACACACAGAAAACAATCTTTATTGCCATATACTTTCACTGTTTCTTTGCTTTAAACCCTAGGAATGTACCTGGAGGACAATCAAAGGAGTTGCTCCTTTCCTATGGACCTCAAATCAGAATTCAGCATAGATATTTTATACTAATAACATTTTATCAAAGTATTCATGAAATGTTAACTTGCTAACTTGAGACCATGGGTGGAGACATTATGTAACCTGTTAACCTTTGGCTACTGTGCTTATCATGTCTTGCTGCAAAACCTATCCCAGAGTTTGGAACTCCCTACCCCGTCTCTTTCCCCCACCCATGGAAAATCTATATATTCTATTGTAATCAATTAACAGTGTCTCTGAGCCTAATAAGCAAGGTGACACTCTGCCAGTTCTGTGTGTAATAAACTCCTATTCTTGCCCTCTACATGGTGGAGATTTATGTCCTTCACAGACACCTGCTGAACAAAGAGGAGATTCAGCATCCAGCTTGGCTGAATGTGTCTTCTCTCCCCACAGCTTGGTGATCTTCTGAGGAAATGGAGAAGACTGCCTTTGCCTAGCTGCACATTGCTTGCAAAAGAAACAAGTCTTTTTGGTGGCAAGTGTTGAAAGGAGCCATTAGACAAATGTGGAGACAGGAAAAATGTCCCCCAACTCAACTGGCATCTGTGGATGCTGAAGTCACAACACAAAGTGCTAAACAGTATATGAGCACAGGCTGGTGTCAGAAGAGTCTCTACCAAAGCCTTTTCCACCAGCAGGGGCCTCTCTGTGCGCAGAACTCCTGGTAGTGTGATGGCTGCAGGCAGTGGAGAACTCTATTTTGGCATCTCTTTGTCAGTGAACATCTACAGAGGCTGTTTAAAGGTCTTTAGATAGTGATCTTTGGGAAGAGCTGGCTGAAGTGTCTTCCTAGTAACCAGAAGATCCTGGCTTGGCCTGCCAGTTCTTCCGTGCAAGTCTTGAGGGAAATGGGGAATGTCTGTAGTTTGGAATTTGCAGGTGTTGTCCTGGACCATCAAAGGGAACAGTTGCAAGTATTTTCTCAAGGCAGGCACCATGGCTTGGGTGGCTAAAGCACCTGTCTAGTAAACAGGAGATCCTGGGTTCAACTCCCAGTAGTACCTTGTTTTACGGGTTTTGTCTCCTCTGCTCACATTTTCCTGTGTCTTTCTAGGAAACAGAAGAGACCTCCCTTGGTATCCAAGTCATTGCTTGCTAAGGAAAAGGCTTCTTTGGAGAGAAACATTGGAAAGAATCAAATCACAAGCCTGGAGTTGATGAAAAGGCTGCTGTGACTGGCATTGGCATGGTGGTTGCTTTGACTGCAATTGCTGCAACACAAAAGCCTGCACCACACGTCCTTGTGATTCGCTGGGGATGTCCACACACAGATGTCATGTCATCTTCCTTTTGATTGTCACTGATGAAAAATGGAGCAGCTGGGAGAAAAGTCCCAGAGGCACTTGCCAGGTAAAGTAGAGGTTAGAGATGCAGCACCCAGTGGTGCGTTGCCAAATCTGTCCACTCCTCCCACTTTTTGGTCAATCTTTTGAAGAAGCAGAGAAGACTGCCTCTGCCTTGCAGTGCAAATGCTTCCAAAAGAAACCGGTCATTTTTTCTGACAAGTGTTGGAAGAGGCACCTAAGAAATGTGGAGACAAGGAAAAGGTCATCGTAACTCAACTTGCATCCATGACTCTTGAGGCCACAACGCAGAGCACTGAGCACTGTACGACCACAGCTGGGGACAGAAGGGCCTTTTTCAAAGGCATTTTCCACTAGCAGGGTCTTCTCTGTTCACAGAATTTCTGATAGTTTGATGTCTGCTGGCACTGGAGATCACTATTTTGGCATCTCTCTCTCTGTCTCAGTGAGCACCCGCTGTGGTTGTTGAAAGTCTGTGATGGGATCTATGGGATGCAACTGAACAGTGGGACCCCTGAGCCCTTTGTCCCACCACCTGGGCTCCCTCTCACACATGTGATGCTGAGACAAGCTGTGAATCTCTGGCAGATATTGCACTTACACAGACATCCGTAGGTAGGGACACAGCCAACTGAATTACATGAATGCTTCTGCAGCCACTCATAACACTAATGATAGAAAGTCGCCCCCCCTACAGCTCTGCAGCCTTGCACCCCTGGATCATACCATCTTGCCTTAATCAGAAGCCTGATCAGTGTGAGTTTATTACACAGGGTCCACCCCTCCCTCACTGTGAATAGTACATGAACCAGCCTTGTAATGGAGCTGAGATTTCCCAAGAACTTCAAGCAAAATACACCAGTTTAAGTAGAGCATAAAACAGATTTATTAACTACAGAAAGATGGAGTTTTAAGGATTATAAGTGGTAGGAATAAAAGATCAAAGTAAATTACCATGGAAATTAAAGATAAATTCACAATCTAAACTTTACACCTTATTACACTAGGGCGTAGTTCAGTTATGCACACAGGAAGGCTTAATGCTCGAGCTGCTGCACATGCTGGGCAGGCTTAAGGTCGGGCTCCCCATGGCAGGAGAGAAGAAGACTCGGCCCCTGGAGGGGCAGGCTGGGGCTTCCTGGATCCCATTTGCTCACAGCCAGCGCCCTGCCCCCACTCCCAAGTCATCCATGGCGCCCCCAGGTCGGCCAGAATGGAGCAGCAGTTTTCACTGCACTACGTCCACTTATGGCTTACAGGCAACTCCCAGACTCACCACAGTCCACCATCTCGGCCAGAAAGGAGCCCACTCAGCCTCACCATTGCTGCTTTTCCTTCCCCCCAGAACCCCGCTTCTCCTGGGCTGCAAGTAGCCATCCCTGGGATGCCAACAGGCAGCCACAGGGGTCTGTCTCCCAGCAGCCAACCGCACCTCCATGGGTTCAGCCCTCAGAAGGGCAGGTGGGGGTTTCCTGGATCCCAGTTGCTCACAGCCAGCCCAGCCTCCACCTCTAAAACCATCAGTCATGCCCCCAGGTTGGCCATAAAGGAGCCGCCATTCTCCACTTGGACTCAGCTTTGCTTGTTTTCCTTTCACCCAGAACCTCCCTTCTTCTCCTGGGCTGCAAGTAGCCACTCCTGGGAAGCCAAGAGGCAGGCACAGGATTCTACCTCCCAGCAGCCAACCACACCTCCCCAGGCTTTGCAGAATGAAGGGTGGTGCTCTACTAACCCCACTTAGCCGCACAGCTTCTTCCCTGCCTTCCTCAGCTCAACTTTCCTCTATTGCCCCATTCCTGCCTCACTTCCTCCTTTGGCCAGTCACGCAAAGGAGCCCAGCAGGAAGTGAGAGCCTCTATAGGCCAACCTCCAACAGCAGAGGTGGCCAAGCCACAAGCCTCCAAATGGTGACTGGCCTAACTACTCTAGGTTCTCCAGCCTGACACCAAGGTGCTTTCTCCACTGCTGTCAGCATCCTCTGTCATGCAGGGGTTGGAGTTATCCCAGGGACAGGCCAATAGGAGGAGTGCCCTTTCTGAATAACAAGGGGATCTGGGAAAAGGAAGCCAGCATGTTTCTGCCTGGTTTTGAACCAGGGACCTTTTGCGTGTTAGGCAAATGTGATAACCACTACACTACAGAAACTCCACCTACTGGGTTGTTGCTCACTCTGGCACAGACCGATGGACAAATCTAGAGAATGTGGTGGTAGCCCCTCGATAGGTCAGCTGGCAGGGCAGAGGACTGGAGCCAGCACTCAGGAAGTCGTCCTTACCTCGCCCGTGTGACTCCAGCTTGAGGGAGAGCTTCTTTTTCTTCTCCTTGCTGACAAAGAGCAAGAGAAGAATGAAAGGTCAGGTGGGCCAACTCGGTGCAGAAGCCCATGCTGTCTTTTCCTGCTGCATAGCCTGAAATGAGGGACTCGTGGCAGTTAAAGGAACTGCTGCACTCTCAGAAAACATCCCGCCCGTGCATAAAGGAGGATAGAAGAGCCTGTTAGTCTAGCACGCTCCCAACTGAACTGTTTCAGCAGCTGCTAGGTTTCTTTTTGGCCTGTTACTTTTCTGTCTGGGATGTTGTTGTCAGCTGTGGCACAGAAAAAGGACGTCATTGCGAGCTGCCCATGAAGATAAGATTAACTTTTGCCTTCCTTGCTCGGCTTTACTTGCTTCCTCACCCTATTCCTGCCTTAGTTCCTGTGTTACCTGAAGGCAACGGGGGCCCAGCAGTACGAAGAGGAAGTTAGACAGCTAGACCCTGGTGGCAAAAGTTCTACCACCGCTTGCCACCCCACTCTCTTCTCCCAGCTTCACATATTGACCGCCAGGGACTTGGTGCCCAGCAGCGCAACGGAAGGCAGTGGACAGAGCCACCCTCGCCTTGAAGCTCTGGCTCATTAAACCGTATCTTCAGTCGCTGATGGCCAATGAGAGACCAACAGCGCTTGCTATTTTAGCACTTGAAAATGCCATTGGTCAGTCACTGGATCTCTTTAATGCTGTTACATAACAAATGAAAATAGAATCTCAGTGTGACATTCTGTACCTTTGGGGGAGTGTGCTGTAACCCCCATATTCCTCATTTTCATATAATCGTGATCTTATATACAGAGCATGCCTTGTAAGGTATCAGGGGAAAGGATATGATCTGCTGAAAGTCATTTCTCTACCCATAGATGTTTACCATTCATGCATATGAAGTTATGAGAATTGTGCAGTGTGGTTATCACTATGCTGTAAGGTGGGGGAGTCAGCCAAATATTAGCTCCCCAGTGACAACAGCAAGGAAAGTAACCAACACCCGGACAGGGTGTCAAACAACCCATCAACAGCCATTGTTCAGCAAGGGAGCTACAGTGCAATCACTTACCTGCAAGAGGACACCCCAGGGGAATTGCTCAGACTTGCTTGGAGAGACGCAGTGATGCTCACCTGACTCTGAAGGGGGAGCAAAGCCAAGAGGGAAGAAAGGACATGATAAAAGCAGAGACATTTGCCATGCTTTGTCTCTCTCGTCCACCTACATCTACAGACACCCCCACACCAAGCAACTGAAGCGCTGACGAAAGGGGAGAGCCTGGCTGAAAAGCCACCAGCCGGCCTGTGGTGAGAAGCATCTAAGTTTGTAAGGGCATTGAAAGGGTTAAGATCAGCTTAGAGTGCATTTTGCTTTTATTTCACAAAAACAACGAGGAGTCCGGTGACACCTTAAGAACTAACAGATTTATTTGGACACAAGCATTCGTGGGTAAAAAGCCCTCTTCTTCAGATGCATGGAGTGAAAATTGCAGATAGAGGCATAAATATATATTGGAACATGATGTAAAGGGAGTTACCATACAAGGGGAGAACCAGTGTTGAAGGCTAATTCAGTCAGGGTGGATGTGGCTCTCTCCAAGTAATTGACAGGGAGGTGTCAATACCAAGAGAGGGAAAATTGCTTTTGTAGTGAGCCAGTCACCCCCAGTCCCTCTTCAAGCTCAAATTAATGGTGTTAAGTTTGCAGATCAGTTGTAACTCTGCAATTTCTCTTTGAAGTCTGTTTTTGAAGTTTTTTGAATGGCTTCTTTTAAATGGCTACTTTGAATGGCTACGTTTAATTGTGTTATTGAATATGAACATGTAAACGTGTTATGGAAGTCCCATGTGGTCTAGTGGTTAGGATTCTTGGCTTTCACCCAGACAGCCTGGGTTCAATTCCCCACACAGGAACAATGCAGAGCTTCTCCTTGGAGGGGAGACAGGAAACAAAAAGAATGGGAAGGGATCCTGCCAGCAGCAGAGCTGGATAGAGTTGGGAGCAGTACTGGATTTGACATGGTGCCATAGTGCTAGGCCCAAGCTCTGAAGGGACCTGTAACAGTAACTTCCTCCCCTCTGCAGAAAGGGAGCCTCAGAGCAGCCTGGATTCAGTAGGGGAGCTGAGACCCCATAGGGCCCTGGGAGCTGTAGTTCCTTGACCAGCTCCCTGCCTTGGAGCAGAGAAGGAACATTTCCCAGCATTCCCTTGGCTGCTATCAACAGGAAAGGGAGGGGGGAAGCTGTGAGACTCCATGCGCTGCAGCTTGCTGGGGCTGGCTGCTAGAAGGGGGTGCCACCTGTGAATAGGGAAGAGGTGTGACCAAGGAGTAGAAGGCTTTGGCCCAGGTAGCACCCTCAGAAGACTTCCCCAGACAGGCTTAGGGATGCTGGTGTGACCTCGCCTGGCAGCCCCCAAAGATGGAACTGGGTGGACTAACTGGACAGGGCCCCTCTCTATCTGAAGCTGGGCAAGGGAGGTATGTGGATCCCACCAGAAGGTAAAATGGTAAGTAAGGAAGGGGAGGCTCTACTGGACCTGGACAGCTTCAGATACAGGACAGGAGGATTTCCACTTCTGAGCCATGAAAATAGAAATTGACTTTTCCTTTCCAGATGTATCTAATATTCATAAAGGGAATCTAGCCCCTGCCTTCCAGATCTGAACACCTCAAAATCAGGAGTGCTCAAGCTCAATTTGGGCAGCTGTTACTTCATTTCTCCCAAATCAAATATGCTGATCCACTGTCATTTACTGTAGAAAAAGTAGGAGAAAATTGAGCAACAAACGTTGGGGTCTTCACAGTGCTAACGAGGGCTGGAATTGCTATTTTCAACAGCCATTACACTTTTTTTTTTAGTTTTGTTTGTTTAAAAGGAAGACAGTGATATTGCACTGGCAAATTCCCCATAGAAACAAAGAATGGAACAAAAGAATAATAAAGGCACCTCAACTTTCCTCATTTATGTAGGACAGTCTTATTAGATGGATCCAGACATCTTCCAATCACAGAAGCTGATAATTGTTCCACTTTACTGCAGTTCTGTAACCATGCAGGAACCTAGAGGAGGAAAGTGCCTAACTCCAGAGTCTGCAGCTGCCTAGGGCCAGTGCTGAGGATTTAGAGTCCCTAGTGCTGCCCTTGCAAGGTTCAAGCATGCTCAGCCTTGGCATTGCCTCCGCTCCTGCGGCTAGTAGCTGCAGCTGTCTAAGGCTGGCCTCTGGCAGTTGCCCCATGGCTGTAGCTAGAGAAACTACAAGTGGCTCTATGACTCCTGGGGCCATTAAGCTAGAGCACCTAAAGACACTGGAGTTAACCTCAAGGAACAGAGGTCACCAGTAGGAAAGGAATGTCGGGGGAGCAGGGAAGGCGGGAGCAGGTCAGGCTTGCAGAGGGAGCTTCCAGCTGGTTGGGAGCATGTCCAAAGTAGAAAGGAAACAAGTATGGGGAGAGGTGGTGGTGACCAGGTAGCAGACTAGCATGTAGATGGGAGCAGAGGGAGAGACGCTGGTGTCTTCAGATTCCCAAGGGCTAAGTCCTCACTTTGGGGAAATGGTGTTTGCAGGTGGCTTGCTCACATGGCAGGATGGGGGCTGAGGGAGGGATCTGTCAGAACTGATCAGGTGTCTGCTGGCTTTAGGACTTTGAGCTGAGACTAGGACCACATGCAGTGACTGGTGACATGGGGGGGTACTGGAGACATGGCTAGAGAAGGTCTGAATGAGGAAAGAGATAAATCTGTGGGGAGTTTCCTTGGTCACTATGAAAGTTCTGCTCACTGTGGACACTGGTAAACCCACATGGGTGTACAGCTCAATAAGAAAACCCGCGGGCTGAGGGAGCTGTGTATGGCAATGCATATAGTCATGGAGAGGTGTGTGATCAAAATGAAAAATGTCTCTGAGGTTCAGTACCGGGTATACGAAGGCACCAATGGCACTGCCCCACCAGGCCCACACTCGGAGCCCACAGTGACTACACTGGGGCCCACAAATATGTTTGGTGCCAGGGCCAACAAAAGGTTAATCCAGCCCTGACTGCCTGAGCACTATTTCAGCCTCACATTTTTGGGTGGAACTCCCACAGTGAGAGCTGCAGAGCACTCCCCCGCAACACACACGCACACACTCGTCCTGGTGTTGGGAGGGGAACAGGAGAAAGGACAAAAGAAGAGATGAAGAGAAAGGAGGGAGGGACAGGTGGATGGAGGAAAAGGTGAAACACAAAGGACAAACCCTAATGTCCCCATGATTCTAAGGGACAAAATCCCAGGTGCGGAATAAAATTCTGCCTCCTTAAGCTCATGTTTTCCATGCCTAGAATTCAACTCTCACCAGATGGATCAGACTGAACAGGTTTCACACCTCCAGGAGGCTCTTACCTTCTAAACAGGGACGGCTGTTTTCTAGTAAAATCACTACAAGGGAAGGAGAAAACTGGAAAGAGGTTTCTCCTGGCGCTCACGTCCGTGAACCCGAATACTCTCTCAGTCCTCAGACAGAGACCTGGAGAAGGAGACTTGCTGAAGCAAAGCCACAGGGGTCTCTGAGGTTTCCCTAGCCCCTGGCCCCTGACTGATGTCAGGATCTCTCTGTGAGGTCACCACCTGCTCACCAATAGTCTTTGACCAATAGTGTGAGGTCCTGCAAAAGGCCTTTGTGATGTCACTGCCACACCCCGCCCTTGCTGTGCCAATGTCCTGCCCCTGGCCAGGCACTTTGGAGCTTTGAGCTACTCCCTGTGGATCACCTCACTCAAGGAGCTTTTCTATAGAGCATCCTCAGATGTCTAAGCACACGAGTGCCATGGCAATGAACTGACACACATGGCACCAAGATGAGATCATTAGTAGACTAACCTATAGGAGAAGGACACCCCAGCATTAGTAGGGGAGAAATCCCTACTGAACATGCATTACACCTAGCAGCCCCTGCGTGGGGTCGGGCGGGGGCTGCGGAGGGGGGAGACCTGGGAAAGGGATGGATGGAAAATGTCTGTGCAGCCGGGACATGGCCGGGGGGCGAGGGGAGAAGAGCAGGTGACCCCTGAGGAGCGGGGAGAAAAAGGGAGGGCTGAGATCCCCTCGGAATTACCACTGCCCCCTCCGTGGAGACCCCCCTCCTCTCCTGTCCTGCCCCCTTTCTCCCTAGAGAGCAACAAGCAACATCCAGGCTGACACCCCCTTCCCTCAAACCCCTGAGAAGTTCCCTGTTCCCCTCCCCCCATTGTGCCCCATTTTCTCTCCCCTTTGCCAATGGCCAGTTCAGATCTCAGGTTTGGGGTGTTTCCCCCCATTTTCACCTGCAGTGATTTGTCCTTGTGTAGGTGGGAAATGGTTCCCCCGAGTGATTTCTGAACTGGGCAGAGGCTGGGGGGGGCCTGAGACAGGGACACCTCTGGGCTGGGCTGGGGGGGCCACTCTCTGCTGGCAACAGGGCGTGGGAAGGGCCAGGAAGGGGAGGGGGGAGCAAGTGTCCCCCATAGAGAGGGTCCAGCCCCAGGCTGCTACCAGTAGCACATTCCTATCCTGGCCGGGGGGGGGGCTTTCTCCAGCTGGGACCTGCCCCCTAGGCAGCCCCAGGCTCTGACCGCACCAGCCCCGCCTGGAGCCCCCAGTGAGTGAGAGACCCCGGAGGGGGAGGGGGAGGGAGCACTGGGCCCTGACAGGAAAGTGACTCTCTCCCCTCAGATCTTGGTGTTTTCCTCTCATGTTATCAAATATGCAGTTTGTGACACAATTTCTTTGCAAATCTCAAAGATTCAAATAAAATAACCTAAACATTTGCCCCACTTCTCTCTAGTTGTCTATTTCTAATTGAATATGCCCTGAGATTTTCCTGTCTCTAATTATAAAATAATAAGAAAATCTCAGATTTACACCTTTTCTCAGATTATTGAACACAAAATGTTTGCAAATGTTGCCCATTTCCTCTTTATTCATTTATCAAGTATTCATGTGAAACACTCAGATTTTACCTCCTATCAACAACTGATATAAAATCCCTCTGATTTTCCACTTTCCTCTCTATAATTTGCAAAATGGATCCAAAATCTCTGATTTCCACCCTTTGTCTTTCATTTCTGAACACTGATCTGAAAGCTCAGGTTTTCCCTCTGTGTCATTATCAAATGTCAATTAACAATCCTCTCAAGTTTTGTGCTGTTCCTTATGTTTCTAAATCCCAAAAACTTCTTCCTTCGGGGGAACCTGTTGCCCTGAGTCGCTCTCCATTCTGGATGTTGCAGGGGATTAAATTTCCCAGTGATTGTCTTTCCCCTCTCCTTTGAGGATCATTTGTTCCCTCTTTTAGCTCTGTTAGATATTTGCCAAAGAAAGAGACCAGCCTGATATTTAATACACATCAAAGCCAGAGGCCTCCCCCTGTTTGGGGATCAGTGGTTCGCAGCTGGTAGTGGGAGAGTTGGCTGGCCCCTTTTCTTTTCTCCAGCTGGCACAGGATGAGGGGGTCACTCTGAGTGCAGCATGTCTTGAGAAGTATCCCAAACCACAAGACAAATGGTCTCTGTGAAGGGTTGCTTCCCACAGTGCTAAGATGTAGCCACCTCTGGCAGGATCCATGGTGGCTACTATTTGCTAGTGACAGGCCACGGAAATTTCTTACCTATTTTGCCCCTCCATGCCAGGCCTGCACAACATACGGCCCACGGGCAACGTGCGGCCCGTGAAGTCTCACTGTGCGTCCCGCAGCCGGGAATCAAAGGGCTCTGGGCTGCCCGTAGCCGCGGGGAATCCAAACCCCTTTAAAGTTCAGCCGCGGCCGGGATTCAAAAGGTTCTGAGCTGCCCGCAGCCGCAGGGAGCCCAGAGCTCTTTAAATCTCAGCCGCGGCCAGGATTTATAGGGCTCTGGGCAGGCGGGCGGGGAGCTCAGAGCTCTTTAAATCCCAGCCACCAGGGCCGGCTTTAGGCCAATTTAACCAATTCCCTTGAATCGGCCTCGCTCCTAAGAGGACCCCGCACCCAAGCCCCAGTACCAGCAAAAGCCAGTGCGCTGTACCAGGGTGGCCCAGTTTCCCCAGGGGGCAATTTAAAAGGCCTGGGGCTCCCAGCAGGGGCTGGAACCCCAGGCCCTTTAAATTGCCACTAGAGCCCTGCTGCTGGAGCCCTGGGGTATGGCTGCGGGGCTCTGGGGGCTATTTAAAAAGTCCAGGACTCCCATTGCTTCTACCTCCCCGGCCCTTTAAATAGCCACTGGAGCCCCGCCGCTTCCCCAGGGTTCCCGCGGCTATTTACAGAGCTGGGGCAGTGGAAGCAGGGGCGCCCCGGGCCCTTGAAATAGCCCCCAAGCCCCAGGCTGCTGCTGCTACCCTAGTGGGAGAGGGGGGAGGAGGAGGAGGAGGAGGAGGAGAAGGAGGCACTCACCATAGAGGATGGGCTGTACCCCCTGTACCTGCACCCCCTGCCCTGCCTGCAGCCAGCCCGTCCCCAGCCAGCCCCTGCTGCACCCCCTGCCCGCACCAGCCCCGCACCTCCTGCCCTGCTTGCACCAGTTCCTGCCTGCAGCCTGCCCATCTCCAGCCAGCCCCACACCCCCTGCCTTGCCTTCAGCCCTGCACCAACCCCTGTCTCCAGCCAGCCCTGCACCCCCTTCCCTGTCTCCAGCCAGCCCCTGCCACACTGCCTGCCCTGCCCGCACCAGCCCTGCACCCCCTGCCCTGTCTCCAGCCAACCCCTGCCATACTGCCTGCCCTGCCCGCACCAGCCCTGCACCCCCTGCCCTGTCTCCAGCCAACCCCGTACCCCCTGCCTTGCCTTCAGCCCTGCACCAACCCGTCTCCAGCCAACCCCTGCCGCACCCCGCTGCCTGAAGCCAGCCAGTCCCGCACTCCTTTGTCTCCAGCCCTGCCAACCCATGCCGCACCCTCCCTGTGGCCCTGCCTGAAGCCAGCCAGCCCACCCCACACCTCTTGTCTCCAGCCTGCCCCACACCCCTTGCCCAGCCTGCAGCCAGACCCTACCTCTCGCATCCTCCCCCTCCCCCACCTCCAGCCAGCCCCATGTTCACTGGTGCCCTGCAGTTCCGAGGGAAGTAACCCTGCACACCTGCTTCAATGAGATGGGCAGGGAGCAGCTGGGACCCACACATGTGCACCCTAGCACACCCTAAGGGAGTGGCAGAGCTCATTTCTAGTTCAGACCCATCTTTTTAAAAAAGAACTTTTAGGTAGGGTTAACATACATCTGTACTTTCCCGGACATGTCAGGCTTTTTGGTTCTTAAATCGCCATCTGGGAGGAAAATACGGACGTATGGTAACCCTACTGGTACAAAAAATACATACTGTGGCAGAACTTTTTATAGGGAACCGGTTGTTAAGAACTGAAAGGCTTTTTTTTCCCCAATCATCCCTGCGGGGCCCCGCCAAAAATGTTCAAATTGGGCCCCGCACTTCCTAAAGCCGGCCTGCCAGCCACGGCCGGGATTCAAAGGGCTCTGGGCTGCTCGCAGAGATTCCCGGCCGCAGCTGAGGTTTAAAGGTCTCAGGGCTCCCCACCGCCACGGGCAGCCCAGAGCCCTTTGAATCCCGGCAGCAGCTGAGATTTAAAGGGCTCAGGGATCCCTGTGGCTGCAGGCAGCACAGAGCCCTTTGAATCCTGGCGGCAGCTCCAGGGGATGGAGTGAGGCTGGGATTTCAAGGGCTCAGGCTCCCCTCAGCAGCAGGAGCTCTGGGACCTTTAAATCCCTGCCCCAGCCCTGAAAAGCTCCGGGTTCCCCCAGTCGTCAGAGCCCCAGGCCCTTTAATTTGACCCTGAGGGCTCCCAGCCACCTCTTTGGCTGGGAGTCCCTGGTTGATTTAACATCAAGTAACACCTCCCCACCACCAACCTTCCTTTTTGACCCACAGCTGTTTTGGTGGGGCGGCGCTGGGGAAGGAGGGTTTGTTTCTGCAGGGCTGGGCGGGGTGTTTCCGCCAGGCTGGGAGGTCCTGAGTGGGGGGTGTTTCCGCAGGGCCGGGGGGTTTCGGTCCTCAGCTGTTTTCTTTGGAGTATTGTGGCCCTCGCTGTTTTACTCAAAGTACTGTACAGGAACTTTTCAGGGGGATTAAGGCAAAATGCCACATTTATTAGTAATACAGGTATCAATTAATACTCTATGATATGCACATGAGATATATATCACAGTCATGCATTCACGCACACACACAGACATAAACACACTCCGTCTTGCTGTTGTTACCAACTAGTTGCTCCCCTTAACTGCACTGGCCAGGTGAGTTAGATGGGGGAGGGGTGGAGCCGGGCTTCTACCGATCCAAATCGATGGTCCGATGGTGACAAGACGAGATCCGGGGTCCTTCTGCAAGACACCTCGCATTTATAGCAGCTTCCCTCTTATGCAAATCTAGACCAGATTCAAAATCTGGGTCTGCGTCCGTTGGTCTTTGTGCTGCTTTTCTCTGGGTGTTGTCCCAATGCTGCTCAAAGAGGGTGTTTTCTAAAGAAGGTGCTTGCTTCTAATCCCTGAGGCCATCAATATGTCTGCTCTTCTTTATTGGGCCCACTTGACAAGTTGTATTGTCCTTTGCTCTGGCTCCCATTCCCTCTTCAACTGTTGTAGCTGTCTGGAGGTGGGTGTCTTCCAAGCCTCACTCATTCACACCTCATTCAGTCAATAGAGCAATTGATTACAGAGTGCGGGGGAAGATCTTATTCTACTTCTAGCAAAAAGGCACATGTTTTCTTTTACTTTAACTATACTATCCTTAGGGGCTATAACATTTGATACAAAGTTTTCTACCAATTTTCTATATAGGGATCTAATACAAAGTTGTATGAAAATAGAGAGGCACAATGCCAAGTCATATGAATTACAAAATAACATCATGCCGGATGCAATGTCATAAAGATAAAGATACTTAATACAAAATAACACAATGCAACGTTATAAAGATTTATAGAGATAGTTAATACAGAGATTTCTCTACATCACCACTTTACGAGTTGTGCAGGCCTGCTGACGGCATTCGCGGGGCTTCTTGCTCGTGTGGATTCTCTGATGCTGAATAAGGTGAGAGCTGCGATTGAAGGTTTTCCCGCACTCACTGCATTCATAGGACCCCTCCCTGTGTGGATTCTCTGATGCCGAATAAGGTGCGAGCTGCGACTGAAAGTTTTCCCGCACTCATTGCATTCACAGGGCCTCTCCCCTGTGTGGATTCTCTGATGTTGAGAAAGGCCTGATCTGTAAGTGAAGTTTTTCCCACACTCAGCACATGTATTTTTTTTGCTTTTCCCTGCAGATTTCCTGCTGTATTCTGGTTTCCTTAAGGCCCTTCTGAGTTCCCTGACAGGAAATAAATTTATCCATTTTCTCCCCTGGCTGGTTTCCCTGCTCTTTTTCTGGTCTGTGCTGAACCTCACACGTCATTGCATCACCTGCTGTGATAGAGACAGAAACCTCAAACAGGGATGGAAAGGGGAAGGCCAAACCAAAACAAGTGCTGGAGAGAGGACAAATAAAAATCAGGAACTCAGCTCCCCCCAACAGGAGAGAGGAGGGGATCAATTCAGCCTTCACATCCCATCCAACTTCACAGGGGGAAGGGAGAAAGCTACTGCCCGGTGTCTGCTAGCATCTATAGGAAGCCTTGAGCTATATTTACCCTGCGGATGCGACCCCTGCTATGGACAATAATGAACTGAGAGACTTCCCAAGAGCTTTGTAGGGCATCCTAGATGTTTCCTTCAGGCACTTACAGATTCTGAGTTGGTTTAATGTTTCCTCATCTGTGCGGGGAGATCTCAGGATCTCTCTTTCCTCTGAACCCTGGAGCTCTGGGACCCATGGCTCTTCCCCTTGTTCCAGCTGGGAGATCATATCACGTTGGAAAACCAGAAACTCCGCTCAGATGAAAGAAAACAAAGGAGTTCAGTTGATTTCATACAACTTGATCATCAAAAACATTCTGTTAATTTATCTTCAGTGCTTAGTGTGACCTAGTGTGCCTGGGGCAGTCCTCACTGAAAATGCCAAGGTCAGAGCAGGCTGAAAAAGGGAGAGCAGATGCTCCCCATACTGGTGGTTAACACTGAAGTTAAACTCACTGACCAGTCACAAACTGTGCTTCTGATCCCACACACTGGTTAACGAGACTCTGAAAAAAGAAATCACACGGCCCCCTTTATTGCATGACAGTTCTCTGACTCCTAATCAGCAACTAGGTCCCGTACAGTGAGAGGTTATTTAAAAACTCTGCTCACTGTGATACAGCATGGCCAGAGGGCAGCAGGAGAGTGATCCTAATTGGATCCAGGAAGTGGGTGGGTAGAAGGTTAGCCACATTACCCAGGTTTGGATCTCATCCAAAATACCATGCTGCCAGCCAATCCTTTAGCAGTTAAACTAAATGTTTAGAAGAAAGAACAAATGAAAGAATGAAGTTAAATTCCATCCTTCCAGACAATTCTTTAGCATCTAAACTAAAGGTTTAAAAGAAAGAAAGACAGAAAGAATTTAAATGGAAAAGCAGTCAGATACATTCCAAAATGGATATATCAGGTTCTTAGCAGTATTGGTGAGTTGCTGGCTTGAAAGTCTGTCTGGAACGCATCCACAGCTTGGATGGGTCATTCAGTCCTTTGTTCCAGGGTTCAGTTTGTAGAGAAGTTGCTCCAGAGGTAGGAAGGGGGATTGAAGACAAGATGGAGATGATGCAGCTGCGCTTTATATTCCTTTTGCCATGTGGCTTGTACTTCCTGTGTCCCAAACACAAGCTTCACAGCACATGGCATGGAAAAGCTTTGGAGGTTTCATTACACAGGCAAACCCCGGCATGTCTTGCTGACTCAATAGGTGTATCCCCTTGGTCCATAGGTTCATTGTACAGCTGATGACCCTCAATGGGCCATCAAACATGCTAGGCAATGTTGATGCCAATATGTCTGGGGGTGTCACCCAGAAAAACTGCACAAGTCTGGAAATACAGATATACCTTACATATCTGTAACTCACAATACAAAGGTGATAGAAACATAGAAACAAAATTATCATACTTGGCAAATCATAACATTTTCACTGACACTTTACATGGCATACCTAGCATGATTCATTGCAATTTTATCAGATTATATTATTTTATTATTAATACCAAAGTGTCTCACAATTTCATGCAGTCTCACACTTGCTAAACTAGTGAATTCCCAGGACCAGTTCCCCAGGTCCTTGAAGATGCCAAACATTGTGCTTATGAGGGATTGAAATACCCACATATCTGCTGGGAACACACACACAGACACTGTGTCAATCTGTACCCCTGTGTTCACTCTTCTAGAAAATTATGATCAATTTTGTACCCAGTATGGCTTGTGAGGTATCATTAGAAAACGCATAACCTACTGAATATTATCCTCCTGTTAAAATGTGTAGTAACACTGTATGTAAAATTGTGAGATTTTACAGTATGATATTACTGAAAAAGTTACAGTTCTGGGGAACACCCACAGACCAGTTCCTCAGAGACAGCAAGGCAAACAGCTGGTCAAACAGCCATTCTCCTGCAGGGGGAAGGTGTGAAGACATTAAGGGCTGGTCTACACTACGGGGGGAAATCGATCTTAGATACGCAAATTCAGCTACGTGAATAACGTAACTGAAGTCGAATATCTAAGATCGGATTACTCACCCATCCTCACCGCGCGGGATCGATGTCCGCGGCTCCCCCTGTCAAATCAGCAACTCCGTTGGGGTTGGTGTTGTTCCGGAATCGATATAAGCGCGCTCGGGGATCGATATATGGCGTCTAGATGAGACGCCATATATCGATCCCCGAGCAATCGATTTTAACCCGCCGATACGGTGGGTAGTCTAGATGTAGCCTTACATTCCATCACAGGGACCTATTGAGGCTGTTGTGGAAAACGACCACAGGATTAATATTTGAATCAGCTCAGCCTGAGGCTCTTTTCTTGGTTACAAGCACGCAGGGGGCGACAGCTATTGGAATACTGTTCCCGAGCTAAAAATCACACAAGCCTTTTACAGCTTAAAACCACAAACAATGACACATACGTTGCACGTTAATTTCCTTATTTGGAATATATTGCAAAATATGATGCAGGTCAAAAGCAAGCTGAACAATCAGTTTTCCATATTTGGCCTTTCCTGTTATTTTTATTACACCTGGTGATATGGGAGCAAGACTCTCCATGTCTCAAGAAATGTCACTACCAACCTAGGCCATTTTCACATGCTGGGGTGCAATCCAGATCAGCGAGGAGTTGTGTCATCTGTAATCCTGGGTGAGATTCAGTGTTCTGCTGCTGGAGCTCCCCTGTCTGGATACTCCCAGCCAGCGTTCAAGGACGCACTGAGTGTCTGTATGATAAGTAACCCTGGACTGGCAGCTCTGACTCCAGCCGCCTGCTTGTTACACCCCAAGCACATTCTGGTTTGGGTAGAGAAGGCTCAGGGTTTGAGAGAAGGCTGGGGGTAGGAAGCTTCTGTTCATTATGCTGGACCTAACCCCAGTTTTACTTGAGTAAAGAGGAGATATTTGACATTGTGTGATGCTGCTCCTGTGCTCTGTTCCCAAAGTGTTCTGCAGCAGAGGAGGGTCTCTGGTAGTATGTATGTTACTGGCCTATTGGGGTGATGCTGAAACAGGACAGGGTACAGATGGCATTGTGGGGGTGGCATGAACCTTCACTCTTCATTTCCCCTTCCAAGAACAGAAGGGACAGGAATCCTTACCCAGCAAGACCATCGTCTCATAGTTCCCCTGCATGACATCTCTGTAGAGGGCTCTCTGAGTGGGGTCCAGCAGAGTCCCCTCTTCCCTGGAGAAATACACAGCCACCTCCTCGAAGGTCACCGGCCCCTGAAAGAGCAGGAGTCCAATACTCAGTACCTGCTGACCCACTCACAACCCCACTATTCACGGAACAGCAGCACCAGGGAAATGGAAGCTCCGGGAGGCACATGTTAACAGAGTCCCACCCCACCTTGCTTACAGCAGCCAGGAGGCATCAGAGGGTAGAAAGAGAGAACCTTTGTGTCTCCCATCTGACAGACAGAAGCAGGGTCTTCACATTTATCACATAGCTACTAGCCAGAGCTTAATATAGGAGATGGGGCTGTCTCTGGACCCTGATAGTGGCTCCCTGGTAGGAATCCAAGCACTCTCCAAATAAAATATATGGAAGAAAGGGGAAGTCAATCATAAAGAATAGAAGTTAGAAGGTCAGAATTGTAGTGCCCATTAACAAAGGTTTAGAGAAAATAGAGCCTATCAAACTAACGGGATATCCTTATTGGATGAGATCAAAAGTTTGGTTGCAGCTAATAGTATTGATGTAATATACCTAAACTTCCGTAAGGGACATGACTTGATTAGCACAATATTTTTACTAAAAAAAACTAGAATGATACAAAATAAACACGGCATACATTAAATAGATTAAAAACTCTGATAGTAAATGGGGAACCATGATCGAGTGGATTTCTTTCTAGCAGGTTCCTGCAGGGATTGGTTCTTGGCCCTGTGCTATTTAACATTCTTATCCATGACTTAGAAGAGAGTACAAAATCATCACTGATAAAGTTTACAGTTGCCACAAAGATTGGGGTTGGTGGTAATTAATGAAATGTCAGTAGATTCAGGCTCCATCACTGAGAGTCTGGGAAGTTGTCCCAGCCCTGGCTGGAGGGTTATTTCCTGTTCCACAAAGAGGGGAAGTTCCATTCCCAACTCCTGTGCCTTGAAATTAGGACCTATCTGACACTACACCCCCATATTCATCATAGTGGTATGATTATAATATGATTAGGACATAATTATGATCTATTTTGTAGAAGATGCATCATGTGTGGTGTCACTGGAAAAGTTCTGATTTGCTGAATATGATTATCCTATTTGTGTGCACATATCATGTTCGTATCTGAAGTTATGGATATTGACTCTGGATCTGTATTTCAAATGTGCTTACTCTGGGTAACACCCACAATGAGCCTTTCAGGTACAACAATGAAGAAGCCAGACAGTGCTGATGGCTCAACAAAGACAATGGACTGTGGAAGAGCTTAGCCTTCCTGTGAATGTTTCAGCCAGCCTATGAGTCATGGCTACTATGACTCAGCAGGGCCTGTGACCAGACCACATGACACTAAACTCCATTTTAGTACCTGTATTTTTCCACAAACTGGACTAGGAACTGAGTTTGGAACAAAAGGTTCCCACCATATGGAAAAGCTACATAAGGTGGGGTGTGACATCATCTCTTGGCCTCATTCTCCACACAAGAGAACTTCTGGAAACACCTGAGAAACAAAAACGGATGTGGGGGAAGTGCTGCTCCCAGGATCAAGAGATTTCTAGCTTGTGTATGGAAACTTGGGGGACTGCTTGTACCATCAGTCAGGGTGAGAAATTGCTAATTCAAATTCTATCCATCTAGTATGTTAGGCTTAGTCTGAGTTTTGGTTATTTGCTAAATAATCTGCTTTGATCTGTTTGTTATCACTTATAATCACTTAATCTATCTTTCTGCAGTTAATAAACTTGTTTGATGCTTTATCTTAACCAGCGTATTTTGAGTGAAGTGTCTGGGGAAAATCTCAGCTTGTTGTGCACATCTGTCCCATATCGAGGGGAAGGGGAACTACATTAATGAGCTTGCATTATAGAGATCCCTGTGCACTATAAGATGGTATCATTCTGGATTTATACTACAGCAAGTGTGCAAGGTTGGGGAGTGGGAAATTGGCTCTTGTCTTCTATCTGTCCTTGAGTGGCTTAGGTAACGCACTCAGGTAGCTTAGTTGGCTGCATGGCGCCACCTGCTGTTGTGTTGGGTGATAACAGGCCCTGGAGAGGCTGGCGAAATCTCCAGCAAAGCAGTGTGAGAAGGGCCAGCCCAGCGTGAGGGTTAGAGGACACAGCAGTTCCCAGAAGCTCCACAAACTGCCTCCTGGGGGTGACAACCCATCACGCCCTACACTACACAAGTCTCAGCAGGTTTGTCACATGCTGTCCCCTCCCTTTCTCCACCCGAGATATTTCCTGCTTCCCACCACCTCTAGCAATTCCCACCCTCTTATGCATTTACTGCTCCTCAACCTCCAAGCAGAGCCCGCCACCCTGATAATCTCTTACCTGAGCCAGCTCCATTGCAGCCATTTCCTTGCCCCTGGGAGGACGAGATGATCTGCAGCGAAACATGGATGTTATTCTCTGGCCTGCCGGGGTGAAAAGGGCAAGGTGTGAGAATTCAGACTAGGCTTTTGTCCATTCCCCAAGCCGATTCCCCCCAGCTTTTCCCCTGCTAATGCACATTCTAGGTTCTAGCACACTGTGAAGCACAGAGTGACCTTATTCCAGTACAGGCCTAGCCCCCTCCCACCAGGGTGTAACCCTCTGACACATGGGGAAACCCTCCCAGTAACAGTCTCTCTCTTACACGTATCAAGTTTGCGGACAACACCAAGCTGGGAGGGGTTGTAAGTGCTTTGGAGGATTGGATTAAAATTCAAAATGATCTGGACAAACGGGAGAAATGATCTGAAGTAAATAGGATCAAATTCAGTAGAGACAAGTGCAAAGTACTCCACGTTGGAAGGAACAATCGGAGGCCAGAGAAGAGCAGAAACAAAGGAGTCACTTTGGGGGATTCTCCCTGTCATTGTCCCCAAGGCAGCTGTCTCAGGTTTACAAAGGTGTTTCATGTTCCAGCCTTTATACAGTCTCTCCTGGGAGTGCCCCTTTCATGGACTGGGCCTAGTTTTAGTTTTTGGTAGTTAACAATCTTGGTTTATTGTTCATCTAACCAGTATGTGTGGATTGAAGTGTGTTGGAAACTCTGTTTGGGATAACAAGCTGGTGCATGTCATTTTCCGCTGATGAAATGACAGACTTCATATGAGCTTGGGTCGTTCAGTAGCGTGCTGGACAGTGCAAGATGCACATTTCTGGGGGAAAGTTGGGCACTTGAGAATTTGCTGGTTTTCTCCTGAGGTGTAATTCATGAGTGGCTGTCTAGCAGCACTCAATACTGTGTAGCTGGGAGTGAGTTACATGCTGGAGACTGTGTGTTAATTGGCCAAGAGGGGCTGTTCTCGCGGGAAAACAGTGGAAAAGGCACCCCATGCTGGAGGACTGAGGGGACAGCTATTTAACAGTCCAGATTGTACTCTGGGTAACATCACAGACACTCATTATGACAGAGCCTCTTACAACACAGAGAAAGTAAATCCATGTCCCAGAAATCGAAGACTCCAGACAGAGGGCAAGTGTCCCTGGCACTGCTTCTTGCTGACAGAGAGGTTCAGAGACAGTGCGAGAATCCTGGGGAAGCTGGGAACAGGAAGCATGGGCTGGCGGGGTTCGGTGGAGAAAGGGAACAGGAAGGGCAGGGATATTACTGAATCCAGGATCTCAGCAGTACTAGATGACAGGATAGCACATAGTGCAGCCCATTGGAAAACACAATCCCAACTATACATACAAAATGATGGGGTCTAAATTAGTTGTTTCCACTCAAGAGATGGATCTTGGAGTCACTGTGGATAGTTCTCTGAAAACATCCACTCAATGTGCAGCAGCAGTGAAAAAAAGTGAACAATGTAGGAAATAATTAAGAAAGTGATAGATATGACAGAATATCTCATAGATCATATTTGTAAAAACAGCAAATAAATCCATGATACACCCACATCTTGAATACTGCATGCACATGTCACCCCATCTCAAAAATAGATATATTGGAATTGGAAAAGGTTCAGAAAAGGGCAACAAAAATGATTAGGGGTATGGGACAGTTATGCCAGACCTAACCCCCAGTTTCACTTGAGCAAACAGGAGATATTTGACACTGTGCAATACGGCTCCTGTGCTCTGTTCCCAAAGTGTTCTGCAGCAGAGGAGGGTCTCTGGTATTATGTGTGTCACTGGCCTATTGGGGTGATGCTGAAACAGGACAGGGTACAGATGGCATTGTGGGGGTGGCGTGAACCTTCACTCTTCATTTCCCCTTCCAAGAACAGAAGGGACAGGAACCCTTACCCAGCGAGGTCACAGTCTCATAGTTCTCCTGCATGACATCCCAGTAGAGGGCTCTCTGAGTGGGGTCCAGCAGAGCCCACTCTTCCCTGGTGAAATACATAGCCATCTCCTTGAAGGTCACCAGCCCCTGAAAGAGTAAGAGTCCAACACTAAGGACTTGCTGCCCCACTCACAGCCCCACTATTTGTGGCAGAGAAGAGTGAATCAAATGGAAGCTCTGGGTGGATCATAGTCAGGAGAGTCCCACCTCGACCTGGCTCAGAGTATCCAGCAAATGCCAGGGTGAGGGGATGAAGAGAGAGCCCCTTATCTCTCCCAGCATATCCATCACCCCCCTACTAGCCACTGACTGATACAGGAGATGGAGCCCCTAGCAGGGTCCAGGGAGAGCTCGCTGGTAGGATGCCCAACACCCTCCTCATTGTGAGGAGCGGGATATGAAGGGAGAGGCAGCTCCAATAAGCCTGACTCATGGGTGTCCCCTTTATATCTCACAGCAGCTGATGGTTAATGAGGTCAGGCTCCAGCACTAGGAGTCTGGTCAGTTTGACTAGCTCCATGTAGGTGGGTTATTTTCTCTCTTCACAAATTAGGGCATTTCCACCTCCAAACCTCCTGGGTCTGTTCCTAGAATCTAGGCCACTTAGTAAATAACTCCCAGCAGGTCTGCCACACCCTGGCCTCCTCCTTTCCCCACGCTGTGAATTTCCTGCCCCGCTCCAACCTCCAAACCAGACTCTGCAAACCTTCCCACCTCTGGTGTATTTGCTCTCCCTTTCCTCCAGCAGGAACCCACCAGCAACCCCCCGATAATCTCTACCTGGACTGACTCCACTGCAGCCATTTCTCTTCCCTGTCCCACGCCAGGCTGGGATGAGCTGGAGCAAAACATTCTGCAGCCTGTCTGGGGGAGAAGGGCAGTTGTGGGCGTTTCAGAACCGGTTTTAGTTAATTTCACATCACAATTCCCCCAGGCCCTTTCCCTGCAGACAGACACCCTAGATTCTGTCATGCTGGGAAATGCTCAATCTGTTTATTACAATTTAGACCTGGCCCCTCCTGCCAGGCTAAGTCCACAGACACATTTTTAACCTCCCTTCTCTCTCCCCTCACCCCTTCTCTGAACACAAGGCTAGAAAAGAGCAGAACCAAAGGAGTCACTGTGGGGGATTCCCTCAGACACTGACCCCACGGCAGCCACACCCCAGCAGGGGGAATATGGAGTCAGGAACTGGCTTTTGCTCTGTCTGATCCTTGTTTTGTTCACTGGAAAGTGGTTCTGCCCCAGGATGCAGCAATACATGTGTCTGGGTGGACTAGAGAGCTGGAAATCTCTCCCCCACATTCATTTCTCCCACTGCCCCTTTCAGTCTCTCCTTCCCCTGTCCTCTCTCCCTGCCCCTCTGGCTGGGACAGTCCCATTCCTGGGGGCTTTGCTCTCCCATGGCTGGATTTCCTCCTGGCAACCGCTAATGGGAGGAGAAATGAGGTGGTGTTGTTTGTGCAGAGTCACTTTCTTGCCAGACCCTAGGACATTCCCTGAGGTCTTTCAGTTACCTGGAGACTCTGGCTCAGAATTTAGTAGTAACAGGGCCCAGGACTGCCCTAGGGGGCTAGGACCAGCTGCAGAAAGTCATCCCCTGGGCCGGGCAGAGAAGAAGCTTTAATTAAGGTCACTTCCCAGCACAGAGCCCCACTGGGGGAGCAGCAGCTGCCAAGCCTGGTCTCCCAGATCACAATGGAGGCTGCAGCATCTGACCCAGGAAGCTGAACCCCAATATCCTGAGCAGAGAGGGACAGAGTGTATGAGCAGCTTCCCTCCTTTAGCTCTCTGGGGAGAGCAGCTAATGGGAGCCCCTCCTCACAGGGAGAATGGCTGATCTCATTTGACCCACTGTCCATCTGGAATCACTCCTTGTCTTTCCATACAGTGACTCTGGATTAACAACGGTCTCAATGACACCGGATTTCAGAAAGAATGAGTTCAGAACGCTGTGGAAAAGACCATCGTGTGGCAGTGCTGACTCCCTTCCCACCTCCCTCACCCCCGCAGATCTAGGACAAGGACTGGGGGCAAAAATTTTCCAAACGGAACCGAAAGTTCCTGCAGTTTTCAAAAGAGGAGAAAAGTAAATTCTGTGATTTCACACTAACAGTGTTTGCTAAGTGGACAGAAAGTTATCACAGTGACAGGGCACGTGACTGGGGAATGGACTTGGTGACCTGGTGACTAGGAGCCAGGACTCTGGTACAAGTTGACCAGAGAGAAGGATCATGGTTAGCAGCAGCCCCCAGACACCCCCTAGTACCCAGAGCCCAGACCCCCCAGCCAGGGGCCCCAGACACCCCCCAGCCAGGATCCCATCAGATATTCCCTGGGACGCAGCCCCCAGAGTCCCTGGCCAGGGACCCCAGATACCCCTCAAAGCCCCACCGGCCAGAGAACCCCCACCACACCATGATTGCCAGGTTGGGAATCCCAAAGGGTTCCCCCCACCAAGAGCCCCCAGCAGCCAGGGACCCCCTCAAGGGACCCCCCCCCACTGGGAACTCAGTCCCTCACTGCCTGCCTAGGAACTTCCCCACCCTCCAGAACGATCTACCCTGACATTTGCCTGGGACCCCCTCCTCTGCCCAGTGTGACCCCCTGATGCTTTACAGTGCGACCCATCACTCTGCTTCCCTGGCATGCCCTCACCTAGTGCCAGGGATCCCCTCCCCCAGCTCTGTGCACTGGGCATGGCAACAAAACCAGGAACCAGCGGGGGAAGCACAGACAGAGCCCCTGGCACAGAACCAGGCTCCCTCTAACCCTCTGTCCCGCCTCCCCAAGAGACACCCACCCCCACTGTTCTGCAGCCACCAGGCCCCCAGCGATACCCACCTCCAGGACCCATAGCCTCAGGGATGGGCACATCAGAACCACCACCCCCGAAAACCCCAAACCTCCACAACCCACCAACCTGACTAGGGTACCCCCTGCCCAGCCACCCAGAGGCCTCCCCCTACCACAATGCCCCTTCAGCTGCAATCTCCCCACACAGACACCTTCCCTGCCCCTGCAAGTGTTACCTCACAGAGTGTGAGAAGTGGCTAGAAAGTTAACACCACCTCCTGCTGGCCAGTCACACAGGCAGAGGGAGCCTGGGGAGTGCTTCTTTAACAGGAGAATGGAAGGCCTGGAGGGCAAGAAAGATCCACGGGCTGTCACTAGCAAATAATGGCCACCATGGATCCACCCCAGAGGCGGCTGCATCTTAGCACATTGGGAAACAACCCATCATATTCAATTAGAAATAAAACAACTAGAGAGAAGTGGGGCAAATGTTTGGGGTATTTTATATCAATCTTTGAGACACGCAGAGAGAACCCTGTCACAAACGACATTTGATAACATGAGAGAAAACCACCAAGATCGGAGGGGATTTGATGTTGCTATTAAATAACTAGTGGAAAAGGGGGACTGTTGGACTGGATTTTATATGACTGTCCAATACATAAACAGAAT
Organism: Gopherus flavomarginatus; assembly: GCF_025201925.1. Classification (NCBI taxonomy): domain Eukaryota; kingdom Metazoa; phylum Chordata; order Testudines; family Testudinidae; genus Gopherus; species Gopherus flavomarginatus. Next base: position 12,787,263 of record NC_066636.1, read on the forward strand.
GTGATGGTCCCCCCCGGCCACGGGGCAACCATTCACGTGAGCAGCTCAGAGCCCTTTGAGGAGCTGATTTAAGGGCGGGGGGGGAGCTGGAAGGCTCCCTGGACAATGGAAGGGGGCCGCAGGGGAATTGGGAAATGGGGTCTGGGCAGTCTCCATGGGGGATGTGCTCCTCCCTTCCCTTCCCTGCCCTGGCAGAGAACGGGAACCTCATCCCATCCCACTCCAGTGGGAGCCATGTTCTGGGGAATGACCCAGGGCAACAATTTCCCACCCAAACAAGGACAAATCGCTGCAGATAAAATGGGTGGGAAAATCCACCCCCCATCGGAGAGATTTTAAATTGACATTTGAGAAGTATGGAGAGAAAAGGGAAAATCAGAGGCAATTAGAGAGCTGATCATTGGGGGGGGGGAGGAGAATCTCCCTGGATTTTATAGCCACGTGTGATAATGAGAGAGAAAAGGGGAAATCTTGAGAGAATGTGTGTGTGGGAGGAAGTGGCAAAAACAGGGACAGGATCCAGTTAACTCACCTCCCTCCCACCCCGGGAATGTCCTGGCTGCACAGAGACAGATCTACCCCCCCCACCCCAGTGACCTCCCCCCCTGCAACTCCGGCTTCTCCTCCCCCCTCGACACCTCCGCCCTCACACCAAAGGGGGGGGCTCTGCCAGCGCCTCCCCCTGAGCTCAACTCCTGCTCCTCCCCCCAGCCCGGATTGTGCCCTTTAGCCCCCCACGAACCCTGCCTCCAGCTGCCTGACCCCCCCCGCCCATCAATTTCCTGCTCTGCGCCCGCCCCTCCCACGCTCCCTGTTACTCCCCCGCCCCGCTCCAGCCCCGCCCCCAGCGCCCGGCGGAACGTTACGGCTGGTCCGGGCAGGGGGAAGGGCAGCGGCTTCAGCGGCTGTTACTGGGTATGCGCAGTGCCCGGGAGTAGCACATTGCTATGGGGAGGGATTTAATACACCGCCCCCCCCCGCCTGGCCCGGGGTCCGCCCCTCCCCCCCACACGACGGCCGGGCCCCGGCCCCCCCATCCCAGCGGGGCGGGCGGGCGGATCCTCCTGCAGCTCCACTGGGGCCGAGGCGCCTTCAAGGCTTCTCCCAGGCTCCCTGGGGCAGAGTCACTTTCCTGCCCCCCAGCGCCTCTCATTCCCCGGGGGCTCCGGGTCACAATGTCCCACCGCCCTTCCCCCGCCTGCAGCTCCGGCTTCTCCCCTCCCGCCCCCGCCAGCCACACCAAGGGGAACCCCCGGGCCCCAGTCTCTGTCCCCACCTGGATCCCAGCGGGGCCGGGGGCAGATCCTGGCTGCAGCTGAGAACAGCGGCTCCGCTCCGGCTCGGGCAGCTCCAGCGCTGCTGGCAGCACGTGGAGAACCAGGAAGCAGCTGTTCAGCCCGGGCTCCGCGTCACAATGTGCCAGAGCCCCGCCCCCAGGAGCTGCCCCGCCCCTGAGCTGAGCCAGAGCCCCGCCCCCAGGAGCTGCCCCGCCCCTGGGCTGTGCCAGAGCCCCGCCCCCAGGAGCTGCCCCGCCCCTGAGCTGTGCCAGAGCCCCGCCCCCAGGAGCTGCCCTGCCCATGGGCTGTGCCAGAGCCCCGCCCCCAGGAGCTGCCCTGCCCATGGGCTGTGCCAGAGCCCCGCCCCCAGGAGCTGCTCCGCCCCTGCGCTGTGCTAGAGCCCCGCCCCCAGGAGCTGCTCCGCCCCTGCTCTGTGCTGGAGCCCCGCCCCGAGGAGCTGCCCGCCCCCGAGCTGAGCCAGAGCCCCGCCCCCAGGAGCTGCCCGCACCTGGGATGTGTCAGAGCCCCGCCCCCTGGAATTTCCCCATGTTGGGTCTCTGAGCTTTGTTCTCCTGCCGCCTTCTTCCCAGCACCCCCTGCTCCCTTCCTGTGTCTGCAAACACCCCCCCTCCCCCGGGGCCGGCTGCAGTGCTCGCTGAGGCTGACTCCAGTGGCTGAAGTTGCCTCCATCTCTGCTTCACCTGGAGGGGGAGAGACAAAGAGAGGAGATGGTCCCAGGGTGTGAAACCAGAATCAGGGGGCAAGGAAAGAAGGACTGTTTGGAAAGGTGGGTTTTTTGTGGGGGGGGGTGAGCCAGAGGGATTCAGAAGAAGTTGGGCAGCAGAGGCTCAGGGAAATTGAGGGGAACCTCCTGGGTGTCTCAGTGTTGCCCAGGGTTTGTACAGCACCTTGCATAATATGGGGTCTGATCTCAGTCATGGTCTGTGCAGCACCTGGGAGCCCTGATGTCTGTTTCCTGATCACAGGCTCTGGGAATGGAGAGAGGGAAACCTCAGCACCTGAAGGTTAATGCAGCCCTGTGTGCAACCCCTGCTAGGGTGATCCGACAGCAAATGTGAAAAATTGGGATGGGGGTGGGGTTAATAGGCACCTATATAAGAAAAAGACCCAAAAATCGGGACATCTAGTCATGCTAGTCCCTGCTGTTCTCATAAGGGGTCGGCTTAGAGAGGGTTTGGCTACACTTGCAGCTGTCCAGCGCTGGGAGTTAAAGCTGTCTTCCTACAGCTGTTTAGGGAAAGCGCTGCAGTGTGGACACACTGACAGCTACCAGCACTCTGTCATGGCCACATTTGCAGCGCTGTTGGGAGTGGTGCATTATGGGCAGCTATCCCAGCATTCAAGTGGCTGCAATGTGCTTTTCAAAAGAGGAGGGTGGGGTGGAGTGTGACACGGAGCGTGGGGGAGACAGAGCGAGTGGATTTTTGGAGCTGACACTGTGTCAGCTCCCTGCCTGGCAAGTTCAAGCCTCCTCCCCCACCCCTCTCTCATTCACTAAATGCAAATAGCCGCCTTTGTTTTTTTCCTCACAGACCAGATAAGCCGCTGATCCAAAACAGACCCCCCCCCCGTGCCCACCCGGCTGCTTCTCTCCTCAAGCAAACACCAGCTGTGGGTGTTCCAAAGGGATCCCCCTGCCTCTGCTCATTCACTGCAAACAGTAACTGTGTTTGGTTTTTAGATAAGCAGCTCCGGGAGCCTTGAGCTCACAACAAAACAAACAGAGGCATCACACCAAAACAAAGAGCGTTATCTCTACTTAAAAGCATTATGGGAAGGTTCCGGAGGTCAGTGACAGCGTAGTAAGATTAATCACTGTTTACACTGGCACCCCAGCGCTGCATCACCAGCTCTGTTCTCTTTATTCCTCTCGTCGAGGTGGAGCACATGCAGCACTGTAGCCAGGGAGATACAGCGCTGTATGTGCCTTGCCAGTGTGGACGGGGAGTAAGTTACAGCGCTGTAAAGCCACCACCTGCACTGTAACTCTCCAGTGTAGCCAAGGCCTGAGTTGTAGTAATAATAGCAGCCAAGAATCCGGTGGCACCTTATAGACTAACAGACGTATTGGAGCATGAGCTGTCGTGGGTGAATACCCACTTCGTCAGATGCAACAATAGTCCCATATGGGCTAGTGGTCAGGATTCCTGGTTTTCACCCAGGTGGCCTGGGTTCAACTTCTGGTGTGGGAAGAGTGCAGAGCTTTTGCCCAGAGTGGAGGCAGGAAATGAAAGGAACAGGAAGGGATCCTGCCAGCAGTGGAGTTAGACAGTGTAGGGAGGGGACCCCAGAAGTGGGGGTGGGGCAGTGGTTTGGGGGGAGATGAGGGAAGGATCCCAGCAGTGCGGGAAGTTGACAACCTGGAGAGCACAGGCCTGGAATGGGGACCTGGAAGAGTGAATGTGTCCCTCTAAACCCATCAACTGCAGACTAGGCAGGCTTGGAAGAATTGTGTATTTGTTGGTAAATGTCAATTTCTGTGTAAACACACAACCCAATGGCAAAATATTTCCATCAATAATCATCAAAATTGACAGATGGGCAAAGTAAGAAACATGCTGCTTGAGAACTTATCATGTTGTAGGAGCAGCAGTGATCTGTATGCTCTGTATAACCTGTATGCTCAAAAGGTCTGTTAAACTCCCCCAGCTTGTGTCCTTTCCCTCTTTGAATGCCTGTGAAGTGGCTTTCCCACTCTCCTTTGTACCTCCAGTGAATGCCCTTCACCCGGCCCATCTGGCCAGTGGTTCGCTGTGTTACATTCTATTGCACCTCAGGGAGACTGATCTTCATCGCACCGTCCATCGCTGCGCTGTGGGACACTTACCTTAAAGGATCCTGACATCTCCACTGCCAGGCCTGTCCTGGGAGCGTGAGTATGAGTGTGACACCCTCCCCCATCCCTTCTTTTGAGCTTAGCTATCAAGCTAATAAATGTGCTGCTTTCTGCCAAACTCTGGGGGGGAGGGGCATTATTAGTCCTCTCTAAGCTTACTAACTGACCCAATTTTGGGTAACACAAGCAACATTGTTTGATCTGTTATTGTACCAAAGGGGGAGATGGTTGTCTATAAAGGAGGGTGAAGACTAAATGCCTCTGATGAGAATGGGATTTGAACCCATGCAGGCAGAGCATAATGGGGTAGCAGTCCATCACCTTAACCACTCGGTCACCTCATCTGAGCTGTCAAAAAACGGACAGGAGGAGAAATCTAAGGCCGGCAGAGATAGGGACACTAAGGAGTTTTTAAATACTAAGCGTAAGCAGGGTCTGAATGAGCTCCCCTCTCTCACCTAGTGAGGAGCTGGGGAAAGACTTCAGGAACAGACCGTGTTTGCATAGACACACCTACTCTGCCTAGCTATGCAGCATGATGGGGCCGCTTCCCCAAAATGACCAGTTTGGGATGGTCTTGGGTTACAAATCACTTTAGGATTGAGTGGAATGAAATGTTATTCTCCTTCCTGTATGAGTGAAGGGCAGCAGAACATACCTAGTCCGTCCTGATGGAGGGGTAGGTGAGTGAGGAATAGCTTTTATTGGACTGCAGAGAAGTGATTGAGGACGTCACCCTAAACCAGTGGTCCCCAAACATTTCACATTGTGCCCTCTTAGCCATGGCTGTGGCCCCTCGGAAGCCACGGTCAAGAACCGGGGCTGGGAGGAGTGGGGCTGTTGCTTGCTGGGGAGAGGGGTGCGGACAGGGGTAAAGGGGTCGACGCCGGGCTGGGAGCCAGAGTCTCAGGCTGAGGGTGGGGTTGGGGAAGAGCTGTGGCAGAGTGGTGCTCCCTCCCTGCCCTCTATGTGGGCTGGCTCAGGTCCTGAGGTGCCCCCATGAATGTTCCTCTGTGTCCCCCTAGGAGTCGCACCCCACATTATGGGGACCACTGAACCCTACTCGCTAAGCCGGGGCTAGTGATGCCAAACCCCCGGGAAAGGGAGAACAAGTGTGGGGGCCCCAGCACCAGAACCATGCCCCTACCTTCTGTCTGTGGCTCTACCCCCTTCCACCCATGGCCCCATCCACTGTCACTTCTGTTCCACCCCTTCCCCCACCAGCCCCACCCTATCACTCCTTTACCCCTGCCCCGCTGTGGCCCTGAGACCAGAGAAGCTCTGTGCCCCTGCTGCAGCCCCCGGGCTGTAGCAGGGAGTGGGAGCTCCTCCAGCCCTGGGGCTGACATAGGGGAGACTTTTCCAGGGGGACCTAACTTGGCCAGGGCCCCTGATCATGGGCCCCACTGTCCCCTTGGCAGTGCAAGGTTTGGGGAGGCTGAGCCCCCTTGTCATAAACAGATAGCTAAGGGTTAATGTTCTTTTACCTATAAAGGGGTAACACCAGTAACCTAAAACACCTGACCAGAGGACCAATCAGGAAACAAGACTTTTTCAAATCTGGGTGGAGGGAAGTTTGTGTGTGAGTTCTTTGTTCTTTGTCTTGTGTCTGTGGCGTCTCGGCTATGAGAGTGATTTTTCTATCTCCTGCCTTTCTAATCTTCTGTTTCCAAGTTGTAAGTACAAAGATAATAAGACAATAAGTTTATATTGTTTTTTTTTGTATTTACATGTGTGTAGTTGCTGGAATGTTTAAATTGTATTCTTTTTGGATAAGGCTGTTTATTCATTTTTTTCTTTTAAGCAAATAACCCTGTATTTGTCACCTTAATACAGAGAGACCATTTTTATGTCCTTTTCTTTCTTTTTATATAAAGCTTTCTTTTTAAGACCTGTTGGATTTTTTCTTTAGTGGGGACTCCAGGGAATTGAGTCTGCAGCTCACCAGGGAATTGGTGGGAGGAAGAAGTCAGGGGGAAAATCTCGTTGTGTTAGATTTACTAGCCTGACTTTGCATACCCTCTGGGTAAGGGGGAAGAGAGATTAGCTATCTTGGTACTTCTATTTCCAGGACTGGAAACAGGGAGGGGGGAGTCCCTCTGTTTAGATTCACGGAGCTTGCTTCTGTATATCTCTCCAGGAACCCAGGGAGGGAACACCTGGAGGGGAGGAGGGGGAAGGGAAATGGTTTATTCCCCTTTGTTGTGAGACTCAAGGCATCTGAGTCTGGGGGTCCCCCGGGGAAGGTTTTGGGGAGACCACAGTGAGCCAGGCACTGTATAAATCCCTGGCTGGTGGCAGCTTTACCAGGTCCAAGCTGGTAACTAAGCTTGGAGGTTTTCATGCTAACACCCATATTTTGGACGCTAAGGTCCAAATCTGGGAAAAAATGTTATGACACCCCTCCCCCCTGAGCCTCCATTACGAGCCGCCCAGGCTACCACTGCTCAGTGTGTGGCCAGTCTCTGTGTTTTCTGCTGCTCGTTCTGGGGAGCCTGGCCGGCCTTAGGGGTGGTGCCCCCCGATAGCCGCCCAGGGCTCCAGGGGTCAAAGGGCACCGTGTGGCAGTGCAAAGGTGCTCACTGCTCTCCCCTGCCCCAATGCTCCTCCATGGGTCCATAGAGGTTTGAGGGGAGTAAGGAGCAACCCTATGTGCTCCATGCGTCCTGGTCACTTTTCCCACTTGGGCTGTGCTGTGAGGGGAGCATCAGAAGCTGCTGCTCTCTGCCCTCCCGCTATGCAGCCCGGCTGAGGAAAGTGACCTGGATGCAGGGAGCTCGGATGATCTCACTTCTTGCCCCCACATCCCACAGCCCCTAGGGGTGCCCAGATGAGCAGCGTTCCAGGGAGGAGTGGGGGGCAGCAATGCCAGCTGCTCCATGCACACAGGTCAGTCTCCCCATGTGGGTGCAGGAGGGGGTGCAAGGGTTTCTGTGATGCCTATTCTATCAATATCGTCACTCAATACCAGGCACTCAAATTCACCAGTCTTAGTACTTAGACGTTTAGCGTTTGTATTTAAGCACTTCTAAAATGTGTCCCATTTTAGCTGTCTGCTATTACATGATGTAATTGAGGGAGACTCTTTCATTTCACTGTTTCTCATCAGAACCTACCTGTACATTATCATCTTCCATCCTCTCCACCTTACTAGGCTATAGAGAATCCCTGTGAATAGTTCCTCTCCTAACGGATGTCTCTGTCTGAACCCTGTGCTCCTCAGCGCCTGTCGGCTTTCCCCAGCTCTGAGGCTGTGTCTACACCGCGCACCTTACCACGGTGCAGCTGTGCCACTCTAACCATGCCATTGTAAGGTGCGCTGTGTGGCCGTCCTTATCGCTGAGAGAGAGCTTCCCCGGCAACAAAGCCAAACTACCTCCAATGAGGGGCAGGAGCTTTGTCACCGGGAGCACAGCTCCACCTATGATGCGCTGTTCACACTGCCGCTTTTCATGGCTCAAATTTTGGCATTCGGGGAGTGTTTTTTCTCACCGCAGAGAGACAAAATTTTTAGCAACAAAAGCCGAAATTAAAAAAAACTCCTCTGCAACCTATTTAATTTTACCTTTATACAACCTTTATACTGCCTCCAGTTCTGGTATCCTCATTTGAAAAAGATGTTGTGAAATTGGAGCTAGGGCAGCAAAGAGCCACCAAATGTTCTGAGGGCTGGAGAAAAATGCCTTCCAGTGAGCTATTGAAAGAGCTCAACCTGTTTAGCTTATCAAAAGAAGATTGAAAGGTGATTTCATTGAAATGTTGAAGGGCCTTAATGGAGAGAAAAGATTGGGTATTTACGGGCTCTTGAATGGAGCAGAGAAAGGCATAACAAGACCCAATGGCTGGAAAGTGAAAAGAGACAAATTCATATTACAACTGAGGCACAATAGTCAACAGCGAGGATGATTCACCACAGGAGCAAGCTACCAAGGAAAGTGGTGGATTCACCATCTCCTGATGTCATTTAATGAAGACTAGATGCCTTTCTGGAATGTGTTTGCCCCCAAAGTAGCTGTTATGTCATACAGGAGGCCTGTGATATGCAGGTTAGATGCTCTAATGGTGTCTTCTGACCATGAAGTCGACTAATTTCTGAAAAACTGAGTGTAGCATTGGGAGCAGCGTCTGATGTTTTCCTGTCTAGCCGGCTTGCTGCCTAGAACGAACGCTCCTTGAGTGGGGTGATCCACAGGGAGTAGCTCAAACCTCCAAAGTGCCTGGCCAGGGGCAGGACATTAGCCCAGCAAGGGAGGGGTGTGGCAGTGACATCACAAAGGCCTTTTGCAGGACCTCAGACTATTGGTCAAAGGTGGTGGGGAGGTGGTGACCTCACAGAGAGATGCTGACATCAGCCAGGCAGGACAGGGGCGAGGGGCCAGGGAAACCTCAGAGACCTCTGTGGCTTTGCTTCAGCACGTTTCCTTCTCCAGGTCTCTCTTTGAGGACTGAGAGATTATTTGGGGTCATGGACGTGAGCGCCAGGAGGAACCTCTTTCGAGTTTCCTCCTTCCCTTGTAGTGATTTTACTAGAAAACAGCCGTCCCTGTTTAGAAGGTAAGAGCCTCCTGGAGGTTTGAAACCTGTTCAGTCTGATCTATCTGGTGACAAGTGAATTCTAGGCATGGAAAACACGAGCTTAAGGAGGCAGAATTTTATTGCGCACCTGGGATTTTGTCCCTTAGAATCGCTGGGGACATTAGGGTTTGTCCTTTTTGTTTCACCTCTTCCTCCATCCCTCCCTCCTCTTCTTCTCTTGCTTCTTTTGTCCTTTCTCCTGTTCCCTTCCCAACAACAGGACGGAGGTGTGTGTGTGTGTGTTGCAGGGAAGTCCTCTGCAGCTCCCACTATGGAAGGTCCACCCAAAAATGTGGGACTGAAATAGTGCTCGGGCAGTGATCCCCACCGGTGACCTGGGCCATCCTTTGGGCTCTCTGGTGAGAACCCTCAGCCTCCCGTCCTCAGTCTCTACCCTGATTGGTTGAGCAGGGGGTTATTGACAGGGAGGAGACTCAGGTCCTTGTTGTTCTCTTTTAAGATCAAGTAAATAAGTCAGAACCAGTTCTATCTTTGATTAATTTTGCTGCTTCTCTGCATTAATTGTCTCTGAGCAGTTGATGATTCCCTCTAACATTGCAGTTCTCCTCAAATACTTGCTGAATAATTACTGTCACTGTTGTTGGTCTGGAGCTCATCTGAGAGCACAGTATTCAGGTCATTCAATGTCTGAAATTCAAGATCCGATGGTTTGTTTGAAAATCAGGGCTCTTCGGTCCTATTCCCAACACTGCCTCTGACGGGCTGTGTGACCTAAGACAAGTCAATTCTCCTTTCTCAGCCTTAGCTTCTCCCTCTTTCAAGTAGGGATAATAATGATCCGCTCTTACCTACCTCATGGTGGGTGAAGGATGCGGATCCATTTGGGAGTGTCACTAGAAGTAGTGCATAATATGAAGTTTCCCATCATGTTTACTCAGAGCAGATTATGACATAATAGATTAGCTGAAATAGTCTATTTTATTTGTATTTTTTTATTTTGAAATTGTTAATAGTAGCAACGACTTAGCTCAGATTGAAGCATCTTATCTAATGGTTGAGATGTAAGTGTCTCCTCTTTGTGTGCGAGGAGACAATTTAACACACTCTGACAAAGAGGAGATGCTTTTGTTTTGCAACAAAATATTTTTGCAAAGATCTTTCATCCCACTTGTTATGATTTTGAGAAACAAACTGGTTTAGTCTAAATGGGATTTTCGGACAGAAACGGTTTGAATGAAATTTTCCCACCATCTCGATTCCTGGGCTCTGGGGTGTTTTCATCTGTTAGAACAGGAGTCAGAACTGGTTGCTTCTCTTTCTGGCTCTGCCATCGCCTTGTTGTGTAGGCCTTGGGTAGGTCACTTCCCTTCTCCCATCTGTCCAATCGGAACAGGAACAGTTCTCGAACTATGGGCAGTTTAGAGCCCAAGTGAGATAAGGGGTATTAAAGCCCTCTGTGAAGGAGAAAGGGGAGTTTCACAGTGTTTAGCACCAAGGAATTCTAAAGTTTGCTAAAATGTCTAGTCTGTGGAAACAAGAAATGGTCGGGGCCAAACTTATTAACCACTGCCTTTTTAAAGCCCATTCAAAGATGTGAGTCCCTATCTTTTAGGTACCTGTGGTTCTTTGCCAGCAGCAGAGAAGAGGTTCCTGCCTCCGTTTTTGTGGCCTTAACAAACCAGGTGTTGTGCCCCAGTTCTCGTCTGAGACCCCTGAAAAAGAACATCTTCCCATCCATGAACAAGACAGGACCTATCTTTCAAAGGGGAACAAAAAGACCTCTGGGACTTACAGACTAGCTAGCCTGACTGCCATAGCTGGAGAGATCCTGCAATACATTCTTAAACACTCAGTTTGTCAGCAGCACCTACAGGATGATTTGGTTCTTATGACTAGTGAGCGTGGAATTGTCAAGAACAAATCATTCCAAACCAATCCTCTTTCCTTCTTTGGCAGGGTTCTGGGCCTGGTAGAGGTGAGTAAACAATAGATGGGATCTAGCTTGGTGTTACTAAGGCTTTTGACACAGTCCCATAGGACATTCTCAGAAGCAAACGAGGGAAATGCAGTCCAGCTGCAATCAGTGTAATGTGGGTGCAGAGCTGGTTGAAAGCCAAGACTCCAGGAGCCCTTCTCCATGTTTAGCTGCCCAACGGGGAGGGTGAACCTAGTGGGTCTGGCAGGGATCAGTCCGGTGTCAGGTACTATTCTATATTTTCATGAATGATTTGGAAAATGGAGTGGAGAGCATGCTCCTAAAGTTTACAACTGACACCAAGCACTTTGGAGCACAGGATTGAAATTCAAAACACCCTTAACAAATTGGAGACTTGGTCTTCTTGAGCCAAACTCCATGGTTAGGGCTCTCTCTCTACACTGGGCTGAAGTGAAACCCCAGAGCCAAGCACTCCTCCTGGGCAGTGAGCTCCGACCTTGATTGGTCAGATGCTGCTTAGCACTGTCAGAGCAGCTTTTGCTGGGAGATTCTCCCAGCACTTTCCAATAGCGGGAAGGTATGAAATCCCCATTTGACTGCTGGGGACAGAGCCCGAGAGTGGGGAGCAACTTGCCCAAAGTCCCCAGGAAAAGGAAAACAACCAGCAGAGGAACCAATAGGAAACCCAGCAATGGAACTCAGGAGTCCTGGGGGTGTGCTGTGGTGACCAGATGTCCCAATTTTATAGGGACAGTCCGAATTTTGGGGTCTTATCTAGGATCCTATTACCCCCCACGCCGTCCCGATTTTTCACACTTGCTGTCTGGTCACCCTAGGGTGTGCACATGTGTGGGTCCCAGCTGCTCCCTGCCCCCCTCATTGAAGCAGATGTGCAGGGTTACTGCCCTGGGAAGTGCAGGGCACCAGTGGATGTGGGGTTGGCTGGAGGTAGGGTCTGGCTTCAGGCAGGGCAAGGGCTGCGTGGCTGGCTGGCTTCAGGCAGGGGGGTGCATCAGGGGTTGGCTGGAGACAGGGCAGGGAGGATGCGGCTGGTGCAGGCAAAGCAGAAGGTGCAGGGCTGGCTGGAGACAGAGAC